>NC_141022.1:45885000-46185000 GCF_052040795.2 Danio rerio
ACTACTAATACTACAACTACTACTATTACTACTACAACAACTACTTTAACTACTACTACCACTGCAACTACTACAACTACTACTACTACAACAACTACTACTACTACTACTACTACTACTACAACTACTACTACCACTACAACAACTACTACTAATATTACAACTACAACAACTACTACTATTACTACTACAACAACTACTTTAACTACTACTACCACTGCAACTACTACAACTACTACTACAACAACTACTACTACTACTACTACTACAACAACTACTACTACCACTACAACAACTACTACTAATATTACAACTACAACAACTACTACTATTACTACTACAACAACTACTTTAACTACTACTACCACTACAACTACGACTACAACTACAACAACAATTACTACTACTACAACAACTACTACTACCACTACCACTACAACAACTACTACTACTACTACAACCACTACTATTACTACTACAACAACAACTACTACCACCACCACCACCACAACTACTACAACTTCAACAACTATTACTACTACTTCTACTACAACAACTACTACTAATACTACAACTACCACTACAACAACTTCTATCACCACTACAACAACTACTACTAATAGTACAACTACAACAACTACTACTATTACTACTACAACAACTACTTTAACTACTAATACCACTGCAACTACTACAACTACGACTACAACTACAACAACAATTACTACTACTACAACAACTACTATTACCACTACCACTACAACAACTTCTACTCCTACAACCACTACTAATACTACTACAACAACAACTACTACCACCACCACCACAACTACTATTACTACTACTTCTACTACAACAACTACTACTAATACTACAACTACCACTACAACAACTTCTACCACCACTACAACAACTACTACTAATAGTACAACTACAACAACTAGTACTATTACTACTACCACTAAAACAACAACAACAACTACTACTACTACCAGTACAACAACAACAACTACGATTACTGCTACAACAAAAACAACCACTACTACCACTACAACAATAACCACTACTACTACTATCGCTACAGCTACTACTTCTACTACTACCACCACTAGAACAACTACTCCTACAACATCTACTACTATTACTACTACTACAACAACAACTACTACTACAACTAAAACAAATAATACTATAACCACCACATAATACTACAACTACTATCACCACAACAACAACTACAACTACTATCACTACAACAACCACCACTACTACTACAACTATTACTATTGCTACAACAACAACTACTTCTACTGCTACAACAACTACTACTGCTAATATTATTAATAATAATTTTAAAAATAATAATAATAAGGGCTAATAATACTCATCTGAAACCAGCAAACATCTACCATTTATTGTTTTGACAAGTCACAAAATTAAAAACTCCCCATAGTAATATATTTTCCTCAAGTTGAGCATTAATACTGGTGATTATGGTAAGGGATATTACTTCTTTTGTTTGTTTTTGAGGTATTTGGCCAATCACAAAGCACTGGGAAGCTGGCCAATCAGAACACTCTGGACTTTTCAAAGGCAGGTGCTTTGCAGAAACCAAAACTCAGTTAGAGAATCTGAGACAGACTGATGGCTAGTGATATGACCAAGCAATCTCAAATACAATTTATCATATTAGTTGATATTGATAATTATCATAATAAACATCAAGTTAAAGGAAGATATTTTTGCTCCACAGTGAAAGTTATGAAAATTAAATTACTGTAATTGCATCTCTTCATATGTCCACGTTAATAATAAAATTTCTATCCCTATCCTTCCATAATACAATGGATCAGTTACTGCTACTACAGTAAATCCATGGTACTGTAAATTCAAGAACAGCCTTCTAACTGGGTCATTCCTGTTTGTCAGTGTCCTTCAGAGCCTCATTTGGCTGCCAGATGTTTGTCCTCACCTCTAGGATCATTTTAACTGTAGGCAGTGTAGTGGAGATATTCTGCGGATGAGGCGGTCGCACGGTTATAGGAATGCAGCCTGCGTACAGGCAGCCATAAAACGCAGCGATCAGATCCAGACCTGAAACACAAACACACACACAAACATGACATCTTACGTTTGTTTGTTTGTTTGTCTATTTAAAGCCACATCAGCAACTTATTATGGCTTCATCACTGCATATAAAAACTTATTACACAAAAAATTCTAGCTGCCTTCGATTATTTTGTTGAATCGAATTACATCAACCAAACTGCCTAAAAATATTAATTTAAACTTTGTATCACTTAGACAAACGAATTAAAACCTGGTTAATTATTGAAATAAAGTTAAAGCAACATAAAAACCTTTGTTGCCTTGACTTTCTGTCATTAATTTTTACATAGTGTACATAATTATAACAACAATGTCATCAATAAGAGATGGTACAAAATGAAAGTAAATTTTACATTAAAAGGTACCACTTTAGTGTAGGTCACACATAATGATATTAAATACTGGCTTATTACCTGCCTATTATTAACTGCTCATTAGTAGCTATAAAGTATGATATTTTTCTGCATCCCAAATCCTACCCAAAACTTAAACCTAACAACTACCTTACTAACTAATAATTAACTAACGCGAATTAGAAGTTTATTAAGCTAGTAGTTTAAGCTAATGATCTGTTTATACCATGAATTGTGACATAAACTAAAGTGTTACCCATTAAAACATTAAATATGATTTTTCACTTTCATATATGATAAGTAACTTAAAATTACTAGACATTGTAGTAAAATATCATTAGAATTATAGCAAAACACACTGTATTTCACTGCACATTTGCTCATTCTTATTTGTGGTGTGTTTGATGGTAATGTCATATGTTCAATTGAATGTACTGGTAACACTTTATTTTGAGGGTCCCTTTTAGACATTTAGTTATATGTATATATACTTATATTTAGCTATATTATATACACGGGGCTTCCACACTTTCATGCAGATTCAAGAACTTTCAATGACTTTTTAAAGCACCATTAAGTTTAAATCAAGCACTTTAGCAATTCATATCCCAGCATATGTAGTGCCATGAAAGTCCTTACTGTATTTAACATTTCACTTACACTTAATATTAATGTAAAAAGGTCAGAGTCATTTAAAAAAATTGACAGTTCCAAAAATTCAAAGTTTTACAGAACTTTAATAAAATTTGTTAAGTTAAATACTGGTAATGGAGGCTCAGTGGTTAGCACTGTCGCCTCACAGCAAGAGGGTCACTTCGAGGGCCGATTGGGCCAATTTGCATTTCTGTGTGGAGTTTGCATGTTCTCTCCATGTTTGCATGGGTTTTCTTCAGCTGCTCCGGTTTGCCCCACAGTCCAAAGACATGAGGTATAGGTGAACTGGATGAACTAAACTGACCATAGTGTATGAGTGTATGTGTGTGAATGAGTGTGTTTCCCAGTACTGGATTGTGGCTGGAAGGGTATCCGCTGTGTGAAACATACAGTATGCTGGAATAATTGGTGATTCATTACATTGTGACGACCCCTAATAAATAAGGGACTAAGCCGAAGGAATGAATGAATGAATACTGGTAATATTCAAATGTGGTTTTCGTAAATATTGATAAAACTGTGCCTTATTCGTCAGTTTTATTGCACATGATTTAAACTTAAGACTATTAATTGAAGAATTTCAGTTTTTTCATTCTGTTTTTGACAATTGAGTACAAGTGTTAAAATAAATTCATAAACAAATTACATTTCAAATTTAGTTCAAGCACTTTTAAGGACCTGTGTTTGTTTAAGAGTAATTCCCAGGCCTTGAATCCACATGTCTGAAGTACTTTCAAGAAGCATGGGAACCCTGTATATAGAGGTTATATTCCAGCTACATGCCAGCAACGTCTCATTAGTGTGACATTTGACTATAAGAAAAAAATGTCAACTAACCCTAATCTCAACCTAAAAGTCTACTAAAACTCTAATGTGATTTGCCATGTAGTTGCCATGTAACTTACAATCAACAAAAGGGACCATCAAAATAAAGTAATACCAATGTACCCAATGTTATGTCTGCAGATTTAATATAAGTGGGCGACTCTTCAATGCGAATCACAGAAGCAGACTGACTGATGTAGCGGATCTGATTTAATCAAACACTACAATTATCTGAGCTGAAAAAAAGACTACAGATGGGATTTTTACCCTCAGCGCGTGAAGTTTGTTAACTACGGATCTGACAGCAAACATTGTGATCATTTATTTACAGCTTAACTGGGCTGTAATTAGGGCAGAGATGTACTATGCCAGACATAGTATATTTATTTATTATGATGCGATTTGCCTTCTATGTGTGATTTGATTGGACAGGAATCACAGGACGGATTTTTCTAATAACCATAGACAAGAAAAAAAAAAAGTAGTGACTGTAGGTTGAAGGAAAGTAGTGGAGTAAAAGTATCGATACACCACTAAAAATGTACTCAAGGAAAATTAAAAGTACACATTTTTAAAACTACAAGGTAAATTACAATTTCTGAGAAAAACTACTCATTTACAGTAGTTTGAGTATTTGTAATTAGTTACTTTAAACCACTGATTAGGGGAAGAAATAAAGAAAACTTAATACATGCTTATAATGTTTGTAAATAAATAAGTGAAATAAATCAAACTTGAACCATACGCGGGGCGACGTGATGGCACAGTAGGTAGTGCTGTTGCCTCACAGCAAGAAGGTTGCTGGTTCGAGCCTCGGCTGGGTCAGTTGGCATTTCTGTGTGGAGTTTGCATGTTCTCCCTGCGTTCGCGTGGGTTTCCTCCGGGTGCTCCGGTTTCCCCCGCAAGTCCAAAGACATGCGGTATAGGTGAATTGGATTAACTTAATTGACAGTAGTGTATGTGTTTGAATGAGTGTGTAAGGTTATTTCCTAGTGATGGGTTGCAGCTGGAAGGCCATCTGCTGCGTAATACTGTACATATGCTGGATAAGTTGGCGGTTCATTCCGCTGTGGCAACCTCAGATTAATAAAGAAACTAAGCTGAAAAGAAAATGAATGAATGAATGAATGAATAAATCATACGCCAAAGCGACAGTGCTTTATGATGCACTGGTACCTTTTAACACATTTAGATGACTATTGCAACAAAGTTACATTGCAACTACATGACAACTCATTCTCTTAGGGTTAGGGTTAGAGTAAATTGATATTTCTTCTTTACGACAACGCAGTTCTGACCCACTACAAGACACTATCCACAAGGCAACAGATTCGGTTCAATCTGCAAACGTTTAACATTATTTCAGCCTTTAACTTTAATTAACTGCACTGAAATTAACTTTTTAGATAAATTAAATAGATACAGAGAGTGGGGGGAAAAATCTCAAAACATGCAGACATTTTAGAATCTAAAAAAAAAAAAAAAAGATTCTTGCCAATCTAATTTAACACAGAAAATCAAAGTGTTAGGTAAATTACCTGGTGGATAAACTAGGGCTACGTGGTCTCCGTCTCGTAACTGTCCTCTTTCATAAAGCAAAGTGGCGATTTTCTCTGCTCTCTTGTGCAGTTGTAGACAAGTCAGAGAACTTCCTACTGCTCCCTGAAACACAACCACACACCAGAAATCACATGGATATCATGTGTTTGTGTTCATTTTCTGAAAACGATGAGGTGTGCGTGTTACCCGTGAGTTAATGAGCGTGTACAGTATGTGCTCTGGTGTTGTCTGAGCTCTCCACTGCAGCATCTCCGACAGAAAGAGAAACTACAATGCACAGAAGGAAAAAATACAATCAGTAAAAAAGCCAGATTTACTGTACAAATCTTCATAAGATGCAAGCAAGTTTTCTGGTTACATTTGATTTTGAGGCTCTCCTTTCTTCTGTTGACTATATGTAACTACATGTAAACCAACTCTCATTAGCGTATTAGTAGAGAGGTTTGGGTTAAATAAAAAAATTGGGTAAAATTGGGTAAAATAGTTGCAAATTACAAATAATCAGTAAAATGTTTGATGCTTTTATTAGAAATAAAGTAGGTGGTTGACTAATACTTTTATGTAAAGTTATTTAAAATCAGAAAAATGTGTAAAAAATGTGTGTTGACCTTTCAAATCAACTGTTTGTAGTTTGAATTTATGCTTAAACACATTTTCAATCATATATCCGGCCAAAAAAAATCTATTTAAAAAAACGGTACATTTGTTAATGTATTTACACAAACAAACAATGAACAATACATTAATTATCATTTTTAATAATCTTATCTAACATTAGTTATTGAATATAAAGTTGTTTATTGTTAGTTAATTTTAACTCATAGTTCATTAACTAAATGTTAAAGAGCCCCTTTTCTAGGTTTTTGAAAATGACCTTCCATGTAGTGTGCAACACAACACTAAGTGAAGTGAAATATCCAGCTTAGGCTTAAATCTGAAAGTGGACAGTGTTTAAAACTATTGATACATCTCTAAAAGAGTCAGCTCATAGTGGTTCCAATAAATCGCCGTGGTAACGAGTCTTTAGGCATGACGGCGTGATGTCAATACGGAAATCAAGCCCCACTCATTTGCTACACTCACAGACCCAGGAAAAATTTAAACCCCCGGCCCCGTTCACAAACACTGTAGCAGATCCCGGTTGATCTGCAAAAATACCTCAGCATTATAGCCCCTGCCTTGTGCTGTTTTCCTGTAATTTTTCTGACGAGTGCTTTAGGAATCTACATGTTTACAATGGGGGATTCGTTGGCTCTTTGTTAAAGGAAGGAGCAGAAAAGACTATTGACATATGGAACTTTGTCAGAGCTTGAGATGAAATTTACAGTACACAGTGGATCAGTTTCTTCCTCCATTTCACAAGTGTAAATGCGATTAAAATGGTTGCCCCATTGTCTTCGCTTGCTTGCAAAATATGTATTTGATTGTGTTTAGTTACCTGTAACCCCACCACGTTGCTTGTTACTCTTTGTATTCACATATTGCGTTGTTGGGATAATTAGGTAAAAATGAATACATATTATAAGAAAATGAAAGTGTTTTTTGACCTTGCATGCATATTAGACTGTTGTTGGAGACCCCCAAAACCCCAACATGACCTTTTTTAATGCAAATTAGGGGCTCTTTAACAAGCGCAATTTTGGATTTTTACATGAAGTTTTTTTTTAAGTTTTACATACATAAGCTAAGATAAATTAATGGACAATTATTTTAATGTGGCATCAAAACTCTTATCAATGTTTAATAAACTCTTAATTTCCCCACAAGTTTTATGATTACAAAAACATTTGAATATACTTATTATTATCATCACATCATTAATAGTTAAGTATAAAAGCACTTTTTATTATTATTATAATTTTCATTATTTTATTATGTTTAATAATTTCTTTATAAAATTCTACTTAAATGTGGAAAAAAATTTATCAACTGGGCGATGATGATTTTGTAACAGTATGATTTTACACTTGATCTGAGACACTGCAAACAATACAGAAATGTTTTCTCGCCTGTATATTTTTCTTTCATATTAACATTATAATATTTTTCCTAATAATCATATCCTAAGTGATCCAAAAAGCCTGTAGACACACAAACTTTACCTGCTCATTGTCCTCCATGTGACTCAAATCTCGTCCGCTGGCCTGAGCCATTCGTTTCCCCGCGACAAGATTCCCCACCATCACTGAGGCAGGACCCACCTCTGCAACAAACACAGTACTTTCACACAATGCCTTCTCTTTAACACAAACACATGGTGCTCGATGGTGTAGATAGTGGTGTACCAGGCTGTTTTTGTCTGGGTTTGGGCAGGTTGGTGATGCAGGAGTGAGGACACATGAGGATGCTGCAGGGGTGAAGACCCCCCTCCAGGAACAGCTGCTTTGTCTCAGACAGGTGGATTCCTCCCAAAGGGGTTTTGGGAAGAGTGTTAGCAGGAACCAGTGCCAGACAGTAGACCCCAACCTGATGAATTCCATCTATAGCCTGAAAACACAGAGAGAGAGATGTCATTACTATCAATTTTGTGCACAACTAATATCTGTAATCATATATAAAAAAAAAAATAAAAGTGCAAGAGTTTTAAGTTAGATATATTTAAGTTAGATTATAGATTTTTTTTAATTGGGTTTTCATTGTCTTTCATTCTTCAAGGCTGCATGGACAGATTTTTTCTGCGTCATTTGCACTGCATATTAAAAAACATAATATTTGCATATAGACCATTTCAATGTGGTCATGCCATTGGCTCATGAACATTTCCTGCTTGTTATCAATCTATTTTATAACTGTAACAAGAGGAAATTCAATCATAACTTCATGTTAAAACAGCGATCATTGCATTATTTTTTGATATGTGACTCTTTTGGATTCTTGAAAGTTATAGAAATTAAAAATTTAAAACAGGAAATACATTGGGACCACTGTTTTTGTTTACATCCCTCAAAATGGTCTATAGAAAGTGTTCATCCAGTGTGTGATACCTTTGTCTTAGACACAGTACAGACATGACATGTGACATACTTGCAATGCAAATTCGGCATTTAAATGAGAGGTTGATAAATTTCAACTGCCAAACAAAAATCACTGATATTCCATAACTTGGACAAGAAAATATCAAATTCCTAGATTTTTTATATCTGGAATACACTTTTTAAAATTCTGTGCTTTTTATGCTGATCCATAACCTGTGGGAACCCTGTGTATGGTACAATGTAATTTATTTATGTAATTGTAATCAATAAATCAATCAATCAGTCAATCCATCCGTCAGTCAGTCAATCTGTAAGTCTGTAAGTCAGTCAGTCAGTAAATCTGTAAGTCAGTCAGTCAATCTGTAAGTCTGTGAGTCAGTCAGTCAGTCTGTAAGTCAGTCAGTCAGTAAATCTGTAAGTCAGTCAGTCAGTCAGTCAGTCAGTCAGTTTATAAATCTGTAAGTCAGTCAGTTTATAAATCTGTAAGTCAGTCAGTCAGTCAGTTTGTAAATCTGTAAGTCAGTCAGTCAGTTTGTAAATCTGTAAGTCAGTCAGTCAGTCAGTAAATCTGTAAGTCAGTCATTCAGTCAGTCAATCAGTCAGTAAATCTGTAAGTCAGTCAGTCAGTCTGTAAGTCAGTCAGTCAGTCAGTCTGTAAATCTGTAAGTCAGTCAGTCAGTCAGTCCGTCCGTCCGTCCATCCGTCTGTCTATCTATCCGTCCATCCATCCATCCATCCATCCATCCATCCATCCATCCATCCATTCCTCCATCCATCTACTTGGTTTTATTCTCCTCCTACGGCACAGGTGTCAAACTTAGTTCCTAGAGGGCCGAAGCTCAGCACACTTTTTTTCCAACCCTAATTCCTTCGGTTTTGTTTTAAACCTACAGATAATGCCGCAGTCACACTAGAGTTTGAGCTTGCGAAATTCTGTCCTACATCGAAAAGGGCCGGGATTAAACAAGATGATTAGACATTTTAAAAAGTGAGCGATTGGTCCATATTTAAAATTTCTGTCCAGAGAGGTCATGTCTTTCTCCTCGGTTGGTCTCACGCAGTCACGTGGTATGATTTCGCAGGCCAGAGATCACCAAGCTTAGACTTGGCAATGCAGTGAACTGCAAAACTTTAGCTACGTCTCATTTCAGAGGCTGCATCCTCCGAAAGATGCATTCGAAGTGCGCTGCGTCGTCTCATTTAATTCTTTAGAAGATTCTTTGCGCGCTGATAACGGCAGAACCTTTTTTTAAAGAAAAATCTGGTTTAAATTTATGAATTAAGTTTATTTTAAGTGGATATGTAAATATGTTTAAAAAACTGGTGACGAGATCTTTCCTCTAGGCTAGATCGTCTCATTTCAAAATGCTTAGTTCGGCCTGTGTGGACTTTGAAGGACTCACCTTTAAAGTGTGCATCCTTAGGAGGATGCAGCCTCTGAAATGAGACACGGCTTTGGTCTTATGCGTTTGCGTATGTATGAATTGAAGTCTATAGGGAGAAAAATCCAATGTAACCATGGCATTAGTGTGTTGAAGCAGGGTTGGAACTAAAATATGCAGAGCTGCAGCCCTCCTGGAACTAGATTTGACACCTGTGTCCTAGAGTGTTGGTGAGGTTTGGGGGCTGTTTGAGGGTTTGACCAGTTCATGCGTACCCTTGCAGTTGTTACACATGTACAGTATAAAAGAAACATTTAGAAAAAAAGACCATTAAAAAGAGAAAGAAAAATAAATTATTCTAATATGCTAAACATTTCTTATTATTATCAATATTAAAAACAGTTGTGATGTTTAATTGTGTGTGTTTTCAGTATTATTTGATTATTATACATTATACAAAAAATAGTTACTGGAATTATTGCAAGAGTGCAAGTCTTTACTGTCATTTTTAATCAATTTAATCAATTTAATGCATCAATTCTAAATAAAATTATTCATTTACTTAAAAAAAACATACTGAGCCAAAACGTTTGAATAAAAAGTAGTTTACATGAATACAAAAAGGCACATTCCATAAAATAACAAAAACAGCACAACTGTTAGTTACCATCATAGTATGTCCGGTCCGAAACAGAAAGATAAAGTATAATTAAGAAGTCTTTTGAGTTCCTTTTAATTTGATCATATTTTTTCCTTGCCATTACAATAAAACACAGCCTGGCTTCTGCTTTTGTCAAGTCCTGGTAAGCTTCGACATCCACTGTAAAATCTTCAAAATACATGATCTACATAACTGTATAGTATATTAAACATTAGATGTGTTCAGCTTGGCTTAGATTAAGTTGCTTAGCACAGCACTTTTGTTTTTAGCAGGGGGCACCATGGCTAACTTTACCTTTGAGTCTAGTTAAGGGAGTGTGTGTGTGTGTGTGTGTGTGTGTGTGTGTGTGTGTGTGTGTGTGTGTGAGTGTGTGTGAGTGTGTGTTTGTGTTTGTGTTTGTGTACCTGCAGCACTCGGCTCATCCACTGATAACTCTCTTCTTCAGTGGAATCTGGTCTCTGTTCTGCCACCAGCACGATCCTCTCATCATACAGTACAGTCACTGAAAACACCACCGTCCTGCACACAAATTATTCAGATGAATTATACAGCAAGTTTAATTACAATGCCTTTTCTCTCACTCGCTCGCTCGCTCCCTCCCTCTGTGTCAATTCTCAGGATCGAACACTTCAGTATTCCATTCGTCAGTGAAGACGTCAATCTCCATTAAACCGTGTGACGTCATCACCTTTGCTGCCAATCATGATGGGAGAAAACCCCCATGAAAACCCCCTCATTTGGTTCAAGTCTACCTCAGAATGTTTTCAGAAAATGCTTCATGATGGGCGTGAAACGCTGCGAGCAGAGGAGGGGTTCCTGCCCCAATAATGATTTTAAAATTCGGAAGATAAATTAGCTGACAAAAGCTTTAAATTACCTAGTTTTCCTCACAATTAAAGCTGACAGCAGCTAACATTGTCTTAATTGATGCTTAGCACACACAAATCTGTTAAAATCTCAAAAAAGTACTCCAGGGTGTCTTGAACCTTTAAAGCACAGGTGTCAAACTCAGTTCCAAAAGGGCCGCAGCTCTGCACAGTTTAGTTCCAACCCTAATTAAACACTCTTGATCAAACTAATTGAGTCCTTCAGGCTTGTTTGAAACCTACAGGTAAGTGTGTTGGAGCAGGGTTGGAACTAAACTGTGCAGGGCTTCGGCCCTCCAGGAATTGAGTTTGACACCCCTGCTTTAAAGAGATTGTTTACCCCCAAAAAATGGATTGTGTTATCATTCGGTCACCCTCCATTTGTTCATTTTGTTTTTTGTTTTGTTCAGTTTGTCTTCCATATTTCTTTTTGTTCCTACAATGAATGCCAGTTTTTTTTAACACAAAAGAGAAACTCATAAAAGTTTGGAACCACTTTAGGATGAGTTAATTAAAACCATTAGTTTTAAGCAGACACTTTAAGGGACAGTTCACCAAAATACAATGAAAATGTGTTTACTGTTTATTTACTCACCCTCAAGTGATTACAAGTGTTTCTTTCTTCTGTTGAACACAAATGATGATATTTTGAAGTAAGCTCAAAACCTGTAACCACTGACATCTATAGTATGAAAAACAGATACTATATAAGTTAATGGTTACAGGTTTTCAGCTTTATTTGTGTTCAACCTAACATAAAAACAGGTTTGTAACAACTAAGTAGTAAATAATGAGGACAGAATTTTCAGGTTTTAGGTAAAGTGTTCCTTTAATTTGTATTTAACGGCATCTAAAATCTCTTTTTTATTTATTTTATTTTGATGTGGACACCAAAAAAAGTGACGTTTTTTGTCTCTGACCCACTCACCTTCCTCTGTAGATGAACTTCATGGGCTCCACAGCCAGAGCGGTAGCAATGATGTCATCAGCGTTGTGTTTCCGTCCGCCGACCTGCATCAGTCCCTCAAGTGTCCCAGAGATGAAGATCATCCTGCCTGGACCCACAAACCCCAGCAGACCCGACCGCACGAACACACAGTCA
This sequence comes from Danio rerio, assembly GCF_052040795.2. Taxonomy (NCBI): domain Eukaryota; kingdom Metazoa; phylum Chordata; class Actinopteri; order Cypriniformes; family Danionidae; genus Danio; species Danio rerio. The sequence continues at coordinate 45,897,488 of NC_141022.1, forward strand.
CTGACCAATCCACCGTCACACGCCACTGGACAAACCTGCACCACACAAACACACACACATTTACTGACAGAAAACTCACACTGAAACACATACAGTACAGTATAGTGAAGTATAAATTCAGCATTATAGTATCTGTATATAGTGAATTATTTCTGTATATTGTGAGTTTTTTTTTTACCATCTTGTCCTACTATACAGAGACCAGCTGATGCAATGAACCAACTAGACCAGCTTCAGCCTGATTATTTCTATAAATAAACCATTCGGACAAGCTAAAATTATACAATGGAAGTAATTTAGGATGAATTAAACAGACAAATAAATAAATCCAGAAACCACTTATACACTGTAAAAAACGCAGGGTTCCACACAATTCATTCATTTTGTCCCAACACAAATTAAGTTATCTTAACACTTCTAAGAAATGTATGTACATTGAACATAAAAAATTAAGTTGTCCCAATGAAATATCAAGGATTGTGTTGTTTCGGCTTACTTTAAATAAGTAACGTACAAAATATATATATTTTTTAAATGTATAGTAAAGAGCCTTTTTATTTTTCCATGGTAAAATTAAGATTTAAAAGGTTTCTTCACAAATCTAAAAATTTAAATCTTAATTTTACCATGGAAAAATAAAAAGGCTCTTTACTATACATACTTTATAATCTAAACAATTCAAAAAAAACTTTGGAGGAGACTAAATGACATCTATATTGGCTGCTAAATATATGTACACCATCAGAAATGGTCAATCAACTCATTTCCCTTACTTAAATAATCTACAATTTTTATTCTAATTATTAATGAATTATTATTAAATATTAGACATTGTAGAGATGTTGTGTTTTTATGAAATTTTCCTTTAATTTATTTCTCATATATGTTACTAATTTGATGATGTTGATATACAGTATTACATATTTCATATATATCTAAAATGCTTTGGCAATACTATACTAAATGTCATGCCAATGAGAGAAAGAGCAGCTGTGTACAGATGGCTCCTAAATAGCATAAAAAAAGAAAAATAATTAACTTTTTTAATTTAATTTTTAATATAATTTTTTAAACCTTTAAACCATTCAAAGGACTTGGTGTATAACAGTGTCTTAATAAATAAAAATATTGCTAAAAATCACATTATTTTTGTTACATGTACTTAACCATTTATGTGCCTTGGGTACCGGATGTGTTTCAATCCAGCTACCACCGCAAGTATATTTCAAACCTGTAAAAAACACTGTGTATATATATTTTATAATATTATGTTATTTAAAAAGATATATAAAAATGATAATAAAAATTATTTTTTCAACACATTAAATAATTAAAACATTTCTAAACGTAATGGTTTTATTAACTCATTTCTAATAACTGATTTATTTTATCTTTGTCATGATGACAGTAAATAATATTTTACTAGATATTTGTTAAGACACTTCTATACAGCTTAAAGTGACATTTAAAGGTTTAACTAGGTTAATTAGGTTAACTAAGCAGGTTAGAGTAATTAGGCAAGTTATTGTATAATGATGGTTTATTTTGTAGATTATCGAATAAATATAACTTAAAGGGGCTAATAATTTTTACCTTAAAATGGTTAAGAAAATTAAAAACTGCTTTCATTCTAGCCAAAATAAAACAAGCAAGACTTTCTCCAGAAGAAAAAATATTATCACACATACTGTGAAAATTTCCTTGCTCTGTTAAATTGCCATCTCCTTCAGTTCTGATCTTTTAGAATTCACTTCAACATGCTGATCTCATTCTCTAAATCATTGTTATATTACCATATCTTTACAGTTTTTTTCAGCATTCTATGAATATAGCAAAGTTAATGTCTAATATGTCCTTTCTGATTGACTGACTCCAAACATTTGAAGGATAATCTTAACACAGTGACAAGTTTACATTCAGTGCAAGTGCGTTTTCACACCTCAAATGTGTTTTTGCTCATTCCGGTTAGCCCATAATAGGACGTGCCCGTTGCAACAGCCGACACGCAGATCTCTCCTATCTCATCAGCTTTACACAGTTGAGGAACGCCCTCCACTTTAACGACACACACCACCGCTGAAAGACACCAAGAAAAGTCAGTTTTACAAGAGCCATAAAGCCGTTTGATGAATTCTGCGGTCGCATGAGGAAAACAGGCTGCTTTATAAGGGACACATTGGAACGGAATCAAAATGCATTGGCGTTCTGGTAGTTTCTGTACCTCCTGGCATGGCTGTGCCCACGTCCTGCAGGGTGAGGACGGACAGCTTCTCTCCTGTGTCCACCCGAATCACCCCGTGGCTCAAGTTGGTCATACTCAGGACCCCTCGGCCTGCAGGCTTTGAGCTGCTCTCCTGAGGCCTGACGAAGAAGAAACACATGCATACAAACAGATGAAGAAATAAACATGTCCATATGTGGTGCTGGAATATTGTGTTACCATAGACACGATATTTTTTCATACAAACAATATGGAATTGTGTGGTTTGGCTCCACAAGCCCTGACAAAACGAGAATGCTGGGTTTGATTGGTTGGAGTAGATGTATTCTCACGGTCTTAAAAGTAAGAAATAAAAGTTTAGCCAAAGTAAATAAAAGATTAGCCAGGTTGTTACGACTGAAGTTTATTTATTTTTTTATTATTATTGCGGATTGTACTCCTTTTTCTTTTGTCCCGCATCCTTGCTGTTTTTCTGCTGTCTGATAGGCTCCCACGCCGGAATGATTCCCTGCTCTGATTGGCTGCTGGTCTACGAGGCCTGTATAAAAGGGAGCTTCCGGCAGGAATCTGAGAGCTCATTTCTGCTACGTTCGGTGTTTGGAGTGGAGCTCCTGGGTTTCCCTCACCCCTTCGGCCGACGACCAACAATAATCACCTTTGTATTGATGACCATCCTATGCTTGAATATTTATTGAGAGTTTGAGCGTGTAGGGGTGACCTGCCTATTTATTTGATTACTTTTGACTTTGTTTATATTAGGGAGTCAGGTAAGATTCTTGTATGTTTCTTTAAATAGTAATAGGTAATTTAGTGGATTTATTTTATAGATTCTTTTGTTTGTTATTTTGGCCTGTGGTCACCCTGACGAAATGCTCGTTTATATAAACCCTACTTTTCTATAATAAATATCTTCATATATACTCTCAATTGAGTGTGTGAGTTTGGTTGGAAATCCACCACCCCAACACATTTGTTTGTTCTTCGTTTATTATGCCCTTTTTGTTTCCCCTAGACTTGGGGTGTAATACAGGTATTTTCATTGTGTGATGTCTACCACCACTTTTGAAATTTGCATAAATACCCCTGAATGTGTTAAAATATCTCATGAAATTCATATTATTTTGTTTATTTTTAAATTTATATTTATCTTTTATATGTTGATTTAGTGTGTTTATGCTTAATAAAAGTTCAATTTGAAAACCTTTAAACAAAGGTGTAAAAGAGATGCAAAAATTCTGTTCTTTTAAACCGTCTGCTCACCAAAACATCCTAAAAAAACACATCATAGTTTCACAAAAGCATTAAGCAGCACATCTTTTTTAACATTAACAATAATGATCTTAAATGTTTCTTGAGGCACTAAATCAGCATAACAAATTGATTTCTGAAAGATCAAGTAACACTGAATATTATTAACATCAGCGTCTATTTAGATTTTAAAATATCATTTAAATTATAAATAGACATTGATATTAATCATATTAACACATTAAAGTGTATATTGAACATTTGGATTGATATTTCCCTAAATATTTATTTGGTGCTGCAAGAAATAGATCTTATAATTACTACACTCACCGGCCACTTTATTAGATACACCTTACTAGTACTGGGTCGGACCCGCTTTTGCCTTCAGAAATGCCTTAATCCTTCGTGACATAGATTCAACAAGGTACTACAAATATTCCTCAGAGACTTTGGTCCATATTGACGTGATAGCATCGCACAGTTGTGGCAGATTTCTCAGCTGCACATCCATGATGTGGATCTCCCATTCCACCACATCCCAAAGGTGATTTATTGGACTGTTGAGACCATTTCAGTACAGTGAACTTTCTGTAATTTTCAAGAAACCAGTCTGAGATGATTCGTGCTTTATGACATGGTGCGTTATTCTGCTGGAAGTAGCCATCAGAAGATGGGTACACTGTGGTCATTAAGGGATGAACATGGTTAGCAACAATACTCAGGTAGGCTGTGGTGTTGACACTATCCACAATTGATACTATTGGGCTCAAAGTGTTCCAAGAAAATATCCCTCATATCATTACCACCACCTCCAGCCAGAACAGTTGATACAAGTCAGGGTGGACTCATGCTTTTTATGTTGTTGATGTCAAATTCTGACCCTGCCATCCGAATGTCGAAGCAGAAATCGAGACTCATCAGAACAGGCAAAATTTTTCCAATCTTCTGTTGTCCAGTTTTGGTGAGCCTGTGTAAATTGTAGCCTCAGTTTCCTGTTCTTAGCTGACAGGAGTGGCACTTGGTGTGGTCTTCTGCTGCTGTAGCCCATCCGCCTTAAGGTTTGACATGTTGTGCGTTCAGAGATGCTCTTCTGCATACCTGGACTGTAACGATTGTAGTTACTTGAGTCATTGTTGCTTTTCCATCCGCTCAAACCAGTAGCCATTCTCCTCTGACCTCAGGCATTAACAAAGCATTTGCACCCACAGAACTGCCGCCCACTGGATATTTTCTTTTTTTCAGACCATTCTCTGGAAACGCTAGAGATGATTGTGCGTGAAAATCCCAGTAGATCAGCAGTTTCTGAAATACTCAGACCAGCCCCTCTAACACCAACAACCATGCCACGCTCTAAGTCACTTAAATCACCCTTCTCTTTCTGATGCTCGGTTTTAAACGCATTGAGTTGCTACCATGTGAGAAAATTTTTACATTAGAAATTTGCGTTAACAAGCAGTTAGACAGGTGTACCTAATAAAGTGGCCGGTGAGGGTATCATTAAACAGTAAAAACTTCAATGTAAATGTATGAAACAGCATTTTACTTGACAAGATAATTTTAGTCTAATTAACTTTTTTCAACTGCTATTTTGATCAACTTAATGTGCTAATTAAAATTGCAAAATTTCTCAAAATTAATAAAATCCTTCAGACCTCCATAGACAGAACTATAAAGATGCATCATAAATAGGCATAATTTGTTTACTCACAGCATTAATCAATTTTCCAAAGCCATTCTAATGCAAACCACACAAAAACAGTAAAATAATAATAATAAATTGGGTCTATTCAGGTTGGTTGACTTAATGAAACTTTTTACATTTTTCAAATCAAATTATTCCACAATGCTATAGCGCACCGTTTTCAGGAAAAACTAGATATGATAAAGACGGTCTTGCAAAAAATATCCAACAGTACAGTACAATAACACTTGCTGTATTTGACTTAGGATTTTGCCTAGTATCTGATTTCACATTTACCAACCTCTAAATGGCACATATTAAAGTTAACACTAGTTGATAACTTCAAACATCAGTAAAGCAATTCTTGGCGATATAACCCAGACTTCATGGCGATATGGAAAAGTCTGGCAACCCTAAAGTAATATCCATCTGCTGGTACGATAACACGATTTAAACTCAGACCACACACAAATACAATTAAATGCATTTTAATGATTGATTAAGAAGCAGGAGTTAAGATGACGTTAAAAACTAAGTCAGATGTCTCTCTTAATAGTTCTGCGTGTATGAATGTGCGCGGGCCTGGTTATATTGTTTGTAATGTGCGACCACAAGACAGAACCTCCCATTTTAATGAGTTTAAACTGAAAACAGATTCCTCAGCACATGTGAGTCTCCTGGGCAAATAAGAGTGCGAGTGTGTGTTTATACCTCCTCAGAGCGACGGTTAGAGCCTCGGGGGAACCAGCACATGGGCATATGACCTCTGACCTCAAGCCCATGTTCTGAAACACGTTCAGGAACGCGTCGCAGGAGGATATCGACCCTGGGACAGAAAGATAGACAAAGTTTACTGTATATGAGCAATTCCAGCGTTATGGATATGACATTTGCACTAAAATCTCAAAACATAAAATCAAATAGAAAGTATATGTTAATGTTATATTGAAACATCTGTTTACATTTTCCAAATCAACTGACCACAGAGTTACGGAATCAGAAAAATATCAATCTGTAAACATGTTTTGTACTTTACATGAGAAAAAATAAACATACGTTACGAATGTGACAAAAAAGTAATCAAGTTTGCAGTAACATACTTTGTAGAAATTCTGTAAATTAAACTGCACAACTCAAAAGAAATAATGATAATCAAAAGAATAAAATATGTCTCTCTATAGAACAAAAATGAATGATGTTATTTTATTTAATATTTTTGCATCTATGAGGAAAAAGTATCGTTATGGATGTGCCGTCTCTTCGTAATGGATACAACCGATGTGAAATTGCCACTTGTGTGACTTTGGTAAATCAAATATAATAGTTTAGAAACACTGACAGAGACATTTTTTAGTATTTCTAAAGTGCTTTAAAACACTTGCTTACACAAAAACTTAGAAATGGTTTCCGTATTTTGGTAAAAAATGTCATTTATTCATGGAAAGGTTGACATTTGCATGGAATTTCTCATATACTTTAAGTGAATTTACAAAAAATTACACACTTTAGGTGGTTTGGTATAGTGTTGTCATGATACTGGTGTTTTTTTCACTTCGATACACTCAAAAAAAATGAAATTTGCTGTTTGTTCAAACTACTTATTTAAATCGAGCTGAAACAACACAATTCTTGAGGTTCTCTGGAGGACTACATAATTGATTTGTAATTTAATAAGGTTATGTGTACTTCGATTTGTAAAAACTAATAAGTTAAATTAATTACTTGATGTTGTCCCAACACAAATCAATTGTGTGGAACCCAACATTTTTTACAGTGTATGACACTTTAAAAATACTGATACTCAATGCCTTTTTTTGACACCACTGGGAAAAAAATCACAACAGTATTCATTAAATGTATAATATTGCTGTATTTCTGGAATAACGTTCTATTTTTCACTGTTAAAAATCTCAATCATGGCACAATTCAAAGAACTGTTACTACAGGTGCGTTTATGCCAGTTGTTCAGATTTTCATTGACCAGCCTACGCTTTTACTTGTCCAGCTAAACAAATATTCATTGTTATAATATGATAATATAATATTTACATTTTTATTGTATTGACATAAAGAAGTATAAATGATGATTCATATGGCATTTTGCATTCTAATAAATGCATAATAAATTATTTATTTTATTAGAGAAGAAAGCATAAGCACAACCTAAAGATAAAAAATTAATTGAAGACAAGCAAACAGAAATTAATTATAAAAAAAAAAACTAAATACAACCAAATACCACAAATAAATACAACGGAACAATATAAAACTGTGCTTAAAGCTATAGTTAGCCTTTTCCAATACGATTTACTCTGTCAGGTTTCAAACCTTTAAAAGTTTCCTTTTATGTTGAACACAAAAGAAGATATTTTGAAAAATGTTAAAAAACTGTAACCACTGATTTTCAAAATAGGAAAAAAATACTATGGAGGTCAATGGTTACAGGTTTGCAACATTTCTCAAAATGTCTTCTTTTGTGTTTAACAGTTTGTCACAAGTGAATTTTCAGTTTTGGCTCAACTATCCTTTTACCATTGTTTAGGTAAGTCTAACAGTGATTTGTTTTTTTGGCAACACTCGTTCGATAGGTCATGGACATACTCACAGGGGTTCGACCCATCAGCGATGAGCAGCATTCTCAATGAGCTCATGTTGGTGTCCGGCTGCTCTTTGTGGGCCATCAGAGCCCAGTGTAGATCCCTGCTCTTCACACACGCCACTTTAGCTGAATACACAAAGGAAAATGAGACTAATTATTAACCAGAATAGTTATACTGCATCTGACACTATAGGGCTTTTCACACACGCTGGGTCATTCTAAACCCTGGAAAAAAAGAAATTCCTGGGTTATTTGATTCAACATGTGTTACACTGCTCATTAATTAACATGTAGTTAATAGTTAAATTTACGCTGATATTTCTCACTGTACAATCCTAAACCTTGGGCAAATTCACAATGATAGTGCGATTGACAGGACAAACACAGAATGTGATCTGCATATTATAATCAGCACATGTCCTATAAATACTGCTATCAGGTTTTTAATGAATGGACAACAAGAGTAAAATAAATAAAATAAACAGTCCCTCCAAATTTCAACTTGAGATGTTTTTCATCACCTATTGACATTTTCCCCCTCAAACAAGGTTTAAACCTTTTTTGCAAACATTATTTTATACATTCAAAATCTTAATGATAAAATTACATCAAAACTAAGGCTACCTTCCGCATTTGTCTAAACCAGTCTATAGTCTGAATAAAAACGGCAGACAATCTGACTGAAAATGTAAACAGAAATCTGACAGTAGCTATTGAGAACTAAAAGAGTCGTTTCACCAGTAACCACTGAACAAAACATTACTTTATTAGGCAGTAGACTTGACATTTTTTAAATTGTGGGAGGGGAAAAAAAAAAAAAAAATCAAGGTAACAATTTATTTTATAGGTCCATTTGAGTATTAGTAGACTGTCTGCTTAATATCTGTTAATACTGCTGCTAAACAGACATTTAACTGATTATAAGAAACTTTGCAAGTACATGTCAACTTACACTAACCCTAACCCCAACCTAACAGTCCTATATACATATAATCTAACAAGAATTTGTTGGCATGTAGATGCAATGTAACTTAAATTCAACAAACAGACCAACAAAAGTGTGACCAAAATCAAAATTATTTAAAGGAAAAAACTAAAAATTGTTCTATTGTGTTTATGTTTAGGGGTAGTTCAGTTGCTGTAAAATATTTGCATATCAATGTAACTTCACCAAACCTCCTAATAGCTGCAACACGAGGACTTTCATGACAATTTATGAGCATCAAAAGCTCTGTATCAAATTATTTGACAGTCTGTCACTGCATCTCAAACAACTCAAAATAATACAAAACAATATAACTAAATCAATTTCTGCTGCTCTGAGCGAGAGCGCTTCTATTCCTGTTAAACAGAACAGTCGCAAAATCGATGATGAAAGCATGCTCCAGCTCAGAAGGAAAAAACACAGTGTGAGAGCAGGCTCTCCGGGGGAGGAGGGATCAGGCACAATCACACCCCGGCACAGTTCAAGTCAACCGAGCCTAGTGTGAGTACACCCTGCGTATAGCAAGGAAATCTGTATAAACCGGAGTATGTTTGAGTACCTTTGTACTGGCAGACTTTTTGGATCCAGGACAGAGGATTCACCTTCATAAGTGCATAGGGAACACTGACCACATGTAACATATTCAATACACTCTGCAGAGAGAGAGAGAGAAAAAAAAAGAGAATTCACTTTTTCAAAAACAAAAATAAAAACCAGTGTAAACAAGCTGTAATCTGCCAAATGATTATTTAAAGTGAGTCAGTGATTTTACCGTTTGAACACTGTGCCAAAGGCCAATGCCTTTTTTAAAGTCCAACACGTTCACCACAGTCTCAGCTGAAACAAACACAAACGAACCATTTAGAAATGAAAAAAAAAAAAGTTATACAGGTTTTGCAAGGACAATTTAATTGAGTGTGTGTAATTATATTTTTCTGTGTCTTACCTTCACTGTATCCACAGGTGTGTGTAAGAGTTTGGCAGTGTGAGAGCATCGCCATCCTTGTCACGGTTATCCCCATCACACTGCCATCCTTACAGGTCTTATACTGTAAATCAACAACACAAACACAAAATGTAAATGTGATGATATTGTATTGGCAGTGAATTACAAACAGATGCTCTCGCATATCAAGCAATATAATATATTTAAATTGCATAATGCATTATTAATTCATTACTGTTTAAAAGACTGAAGTCTGTGAGGCTTTTTTTTTTGGTTTTGGATGAAATCATATTCTCTGTCGAGGGTGCAATTGTTTAATGAAGTAAAGAAAAAACACTCTGTAAAACCCAAAAAGTTAAGGTAATCAAAACCTTTTGAGGAAACCGATTAAAACAAACCATTTAAGTAAAAATCTAACCTATATGAGTACTGTGAACTTACTCTATTTAAGTCGAAGTAGTGAGGTATTTCATTAACTCATTACCTTCAACACTGAGTTCAAAACTCTTTTCAAATGAGTAGAATTAACTTGCAGTAAATTTTAAGTTAACTACACTCATTTCATTTGATAAAGTTGACTGTTGGGTTTTACAGTGTAGTAAAAAAAAATCTAATTTTTTTTTTTACAATTTGAAACAACATTTTTCTAGTTTAATGTATTTTAAAATTATTTTTTTCCTGTGATGATAAAGTTGTTTTTTTCCATTTGTTTCAAGTGGCCTGTGATCATATTATATGCTGATTTGATGCTCTTATTGTAAATTATGTAAAAATTTGATATATGTACTATATGTTTATGATTTAAATGATTTTTTTTCATGATGAACACAAATATTAACTTTAAAAAAAACAATATATCATATTACTAACCTCAAACTTTTTAATGAAAGAACATTATTTTAAAAATATGATCATATTGTGATACATGATCATATATTCAATACACATAAACAAAAAAAGACATGAATTTGAGGTGAAATGGCAGTGTGTTTTACCTCTATGTATGCGGTGTCATTGTTGGCATCTTTAATTAGAGGAAACCACTCCCGAGGGGGTTTAGATAAATGTTTAGAGTCAGTCAGCACCCAGAGCAACTTTGGCCAACCTAAACAAACAAACACACACACAGAGAACACAAGCATGCAAATTAGTAACAATGTAAACATATACACTGTATAAAATATGCACATTTCTCTATCATGTGCAGGTGATTTCAACAAACATGATGATGTGTCTGACCTTTAAACTGCATGACGTCACCACTAGCACTCTTAGGAAGACCTTTATGACACGCATCGCTGGCTAACGCCACAGTTACACCACAGCTACCCAACAGAAACCCAATCTGTTGACTCCCAGCATCCTATAGAGGAGAGAGCAGAAAGACACACCTCAGCCAAGTGTTTGTAAAAGAAAAATAATAATTTTGTTGAAATATTACCTTCAATAACTATTAGATCTTAGGTGCATCCCAAATCGCATACTTATGCACTTTTCCACGCCATTTTGTAGTATAAATAGTGCGTTCACGCTGAAAACTCTAATAATAATAAGTTCATTTTAATTACCCGTATGATGCACTCATTCAGCCGGTAAAATGAAGAGTGGAATGATGGACATTTTATGCCCTCAACGACAGCAGTTTTGCTAATGTAGCAGAAGGGGCAGAGCTATCGGGCATACATGTTGGATAACTTCAATTATTTTGGATTGTGAAAGCACCTCCTGGTGGTAAATGCGGTCATACTCATGGCAGGTATTATTTGGTACTTTGGTCATTTATTTCACTAATTTGGCAACCGTCAAATGCCATCTGGGAAACGGTTTGGATTTCCACTTAGTAAAAAAACATTAGTGTTCCATTTGGGACGATGCTACATTCATATATGATGTTGTTGAGTGTGTAAGTGCATAAGTAAATAGTGTGGGACGCAGCTCTTGTGAATATTTCAAAAAGACTCTGCTGTAGAAGTTACCTTCTTTGTAAGTGGTACTTCAATTGGAACAGGAACAACTTCAGCCAAAAGGCAGCCATAAAACGCCACCATGAACGCTGCTGGGTCACTATTAGGATAAACCAATGCTACCTGCAGAAACACACACACACAGTCTTTATTCTTCACCAGTTCTTGAATACAAATCTGTATAATGTTGTGTCTTTATAATGGACTTATTTAGAACAGTTCAAACATTCGAAAATTAGTATGATATTGTTTTGTGGTTTGTACGACATCTTATGCTTACTGAGGCTGCATTTCCTTGATGAAAGATTGTAAAAACAGTAATAATGCAGTTTTTTATTATTATGATTTGTTAATAACCATTTTCTATTTTAAAATGTTTTTAAAAAGGTGAAACTACAATGAGGCTGTATTAGTTCATGTTAGTTAATGCATTTACTAACACAAACAAACAATGGACATAACATTTATTACAGTAATTATTAAAGTTTGTTAATGTAAATTCATGGAAATAATGTTATTCATTGTCAGTTCTTGTTAGTATAGATAGTATAGTTAGTATACAGTGAATTAACTAATGTTAACAAGCATGAATTTAGATTTCAATACTGCATAAGTAAATGTTGTTCATGTATTATTAGTTTATTTTAGTAAATAAATTAAACCTAATTGTAAAGGTTGACGTTAAATATAATTTATTCCTATAAAGACAAAGCTGAATTTTCAGCATCATTACTCCAGCCTTCAGTGTCACAGGATGCGTCAGAAATCCCTCTAGCCTGGTGCTCAAGAAAGATTTCTAAAAATCATTATTGTTAAATAAATTTGCTGTTAAATACAAAAAAAAACTTGATAATTTTTTTTCAAGATTGTTAGGTAAATATAAAATTCAAAAGAAGAAAAAAATTAAACAATATACGACAAAAAAAAAATGTTTTCTTAAAATTATAAATATATTTACTGCTGTTTTTAAGCCTCTTAATGCTTCCTTTAAAAGCCAATTATTTATTTATAAAATAATTTAATACATTTTTAAAAAAAATTAAAAAGGGAAGTGGAGAGTGAAGACAGGAAAGTATTGGGAGCAGAAAGAGGGAAACATGGATCTTGAACCGGAAATTGAACTTGGGTCATCGTAAACGTTATGTGTTGACGAACTAACCACTAGACTATTGGTGCTGACAAAAGCCAATCATACTGTACATTTTAAAACAACATATAACACTATACAATACAACCACTCACCCGGTCTCCAGGATGGATAATTGGCTCTTGTTTGGATCCCAGTTTATGGAGGAGGTTATAGGCCAACTTCAAACTCCTGGACCAAAGCTTACCTACAAACAATCACATATTAAAATCCACACATAACCAATATTATAAGATCAAGTTGCTGTCTATGAATGTGTGTACCATATGTAAGTGTGTACGGTTGTTTGGCATTGCTGTGTGTAGTGGTCAGGCAGGGGGCTTTGGGTGCAATGGCTCCCCAGCGCAGGAGAGCCGCTTCCAGGGAGGCGGGGCAATTTTTCAGTCTGTCCAACTCCTCTCCTTCTATGGGGATTGACTCCGCCCCTTCTGGGCGTGGCAGAGACGGATCAGGCTGCTGCACTGCAAACGGGAACATTAAAGAAAAGAATTTACAAACACATTTTAATGCATTTTTTCCTTTAAGAGTGATTTGCATAGCTCTTTAGACTTATTTAGAACATGTAAAAGATAAAAATGCAGAAAAAATACACTCTATTATTTTTTGAAAAAAAAAAAAAAAAAAAATATATATATATATATATATATATATATATATACAAAAAATGAGCTGAAACAACACAGTTTTTATGGAGGGACAACTTAATTATTTTAAATCCACTTAAATTTGTAAATACTAATAACTAATTACTTTTCTGTATTGCTGAAGGACTAATTTCATATATCTGTTTACTTAATATATCTGAAATATTAAAAAGTTTAGTGATGAACAAAAAATAAGGTCAAGAATCTTGGTGTGACTCTGGAGTCTGGAGTGTGCTACGTCCAACAGATTGCACTACTATGTTTTTCTTTTTCATTCTTTTATAACCTTTTTTAACTCATTTAAATCTGTTTTTATCTGTTTTTAATAATTTTATTGTTTGTTTTTTATGTTTTCAAACTTGTCTTTTTTATTCTTGTTTATGTAAAGCACTTTGAATTGCCACTGTGTATGAAATGTGCTATATGAATAAACACCTTGCCTTGCGTGGTGCAATTTTTTTTTGCATTACTTAAGCATCTATAACTTTTTTCGTTTTAAGCATTACAAACTCTGACGATGGATAGAAATGCCGAAACTTTCTTCTTTTCAAAGATACATGAACTGTGAATGTGGATCAAATTATTCAGCAACTGTTACTGTTTTAGTTTGGGAAAGTCATTTTTGAGAAAATGCCCCTGACCGTGAGGGAGAGAAGGCCAAAGATGTAGTCCTGGAATACTTTTAGCAGAGATCTCATTTTGTATTTTTTTATATGTTATAAAATATATTACATGGCTGATTTCATGGGTTTGTATGTGGAAAAACTAATATTGAACAGTACAATTTTGCTTACTCATTACTTCATAATCTATAACTTTTTATATTTTTTGCATGAAATTTAGTTCAAAGTGTCTTCTTTCCAATGAGATCTATTTTTTGCTTCTAGGTCACTGAGGTCAAGAAATGTTACTGCTTAAATTTAGGTAGGTGTAAATCCTCAAAAGTGAGTGCTAACTTAATTCCTTCATTTTGCCTCAACACAAATCGATCATGTGACATCCAACACTTTTTTACAGTGTGCAATTACAAAGCAAAATAATACAACAAAATACAATAACTGTAACTCATATACAGTTGAAATCAGAATTATTAGCCCCCCTTTGAATTTATTTTCCTTTTTTAAATATTTCCCAAATTATGTTTAAAAGAGCAAGGAAATTTTCACAGTATGTCTGATAATATTTTTTCTTCTGGAGAAAGTCTTATTTGTTTTATTTCAGGTAGAATAAAAACAGTTATTAATTTTTTTAAAAACCATTTTAAGGTCAAAATTATTAGCCCCTTTTAAGCTAAATTTTTCGATAGTCTACAGAACAAACCATCGTTATACAATAACTTGCCTAATTACCCTAACCTGTCTAGTTAAACTAATTAACCTAGTTAAGCCTTTAAATGTCACTTTAAGCTGTTTAGAAGTGTCTTGAAAAATATCTATTAAAATATTATTTACTGTCATCATGGCAGTAATTATTCCAACCCCTTTTCCACTTTAGAGCAATTAAAAATAACAATCCATAACAATAAATAATAATATCGACAATAGTCATCAAATTAACACCATGATTCGGTCATCATCTCATTTTTATTCTAATACACTAACTAAATAAACCATAGGAACATCAATCAAACCTGTTCTTCTTCCATATACATTCGGAAAACCATATTCTTATACTGGTTTTTAAAGTGAGTCACACTTGGACACTATGCTGAAGTGATAAATTTTTCCTCAGTTCTTGCTTTCTCTAGAAATCGAACCGGCAACTTTAGTGTTGCTAGCACCATAATCTACTCATTATGAAATCTTATTCCATGAAATTGTGTCGTTATTTACTTAATGTCCTGAAAGACAACATGAGGGCAAGTAAACCATGACAGGATTGTAATTCCTAAATGAACTATCCCTTTAAGAGCTTCACCTGGATCTCAGTAAAAATAGCTAGGTTAAATTCCATTCAGTGCAGAGTAATGAATTTTAAGACCTTTGACCTGGCAGTTAATACTATGGTAGAATGAGAAGAGTTTTTATAAACCGGTGCATGCAGAGGCTAAAATTAACACTGGTAAAATACCAAATTAATGTCTATTAGTATATGAAAGCACGTTTTCAGCAATATTATATGAACTCCCTAAAATAATGCTTAAGAATGCAATATATTTAAACGTGATTATCAAAGCATAAAGAGGGTGTTTTAAATATATAAATCTGTCATGTGATGTGACTGTGATGTTTTGATGTGAAGAGCTCATGACAGTGTTTTCATTGTTTCTGAGTGGTTCAGTTGAGTTCACGGCTCCCCACAAACACAACTGCAGTGAATATGTCTCTTACAATATGCATTTGAAAATGCAACCTGCTTATAATGACATGTATTATGACGGATTATAAATCTGATGTACACAAAAGAGATTTTCCATCAAAATAAAAACACTATTGTTTATTTTTTATTATTATCATTTAATATAATGAATTAATTATATTAATTATAATTATTATAATTTTACAATGTAAAATTTTAGTGATACAATGGTAAAACAGTGATTTCTTTACTGATTTGTTAAGTGATAATTGCAATTAGATGTATAAACCCAAGAGTTTTTATTGAAATCATTCAAATACAGTTTTATGATTGGTAAAAATAAATAAATAATACTATTTGATATGTACAGTAGGCAATATTGGAAGTGGCTAAAAAGTTTTTGCAAACTCTGCAATAGTTACTGTCTGAGATTTTTTTTAAATTGGGTTATATTTTATATAACTATACGTTTACACATTTATGAAATTATAAAAGCTTATTTATTAAGTTAAGTTTTTATAGTGTTTGATGTTTTTTTATGTTTTTGTTGGGTCTGATGCTACAGAATTTTGTCCTGCATTTCAATTTATTGTGATGTTTTAAATGACAAAAATAAAGAAAACTCAAACTGAAACTGGTTTTAAATAAATAAATAAAAACAATTTGATATATACCGTCAATATTGGAAGTGGCCAAAAAATTAAGTTTTTGTATTAATAAATAATATGACAAATAAACTAATAAATGTATTTATGAATAAACTAATAAATACAATAATAAACCTAATAATTGTATTATTAAACAAACTAATAAATGTATTAGCAAATAAACTCATAAATGCATTAACAAATAAACTAATAAATATATTAATAAATAAAATCATAAATGCATTAATAAATAAATTAATAAATGTATTATTAAATAAACTAATAAATGTATTAATAAATAAACTTATAAATGTATTTCTCTACTGATTCATTTAGTATTAATTGCAATAAGATGTATTTACACAATTTATTTTGACAGTTTTTAATTAAATCATTTAAATAATTTTATGACTGGTAGAACTAAACAAATTATTTAATAAAAAATAAATATTTGATATATTATTAGTCAATATTTTTGTATTATGAATAAATAATATAAGTAAACTAATAGATGTATTAATAAATAAACTAATAAATGTATTTCTTCACTGATTTATTTAGTATTTATTGCAATGAGATGTATTTACCAAATTTATTCTGACACTTTTTAGTGAAATCATTTAAACACAGTTTTATCACTGGTAAAAATAAAAATAATAGCAACAACTATGTGATATGTACAGTGGTCAACATTTAAAGTGACTTAAGATAATTTTATTGTATTATAAATAAATAGTAGAATAAATAAACATATAAATGTATCAATATTTTAATCTATGCTTATACAAATATTAGTGTTGTTCAATTAACATTTTACATTTAGGAAAACTTTCATTAAATGTTTTGATCCACCTTTAATGTTTTGCATATATACATGTGTATTGTTCTATGATTTGTAACTGATGTTATACAGTATATATGTGCTCATTCTTTTTGCAGAAATATTCAAAATAAAAACCTTTGGACACACAGAAAAAGGAAAACATTTAAACCTTCCAGAAGTTCTTCAAAATCCTCCACAAAGAATTCTCTTAGAGGTCTTCGCTTTGGTCGTTTTAGTGTATTAACTAGCTGCTGGATCTTTGCTGACACACGGCTACTGACAGGAACACCTGCACACAAACACAATCATATATAAGGTGCAATATAATAAGCATAACAAAATTTATTACATACATTTTGTGATGATAACAACAGGATAAACTAATTTTTGTAGTATTAAAATGATAGTTCAGCTAAAAATGAAAAATTCTGTCAACATTTACTTACACTACATCACTTGTAGTACAACAAAGCTAAATTCTTGAATTTTTTTTAAGAGTATTCACTGACTTCCATTGTATTTTTTCTCACCATGTATGCCAATGGCTACTGGTTTCCACCATTCTTCAAAATATCTTACACAGTGTAAAATACACTAGAGCAGTGGTTCTCAAACTGTGGTACATGTGCCACTAGTGGTACGCAGGCTTCCTTCTAGTGGTATGCGGAGGAATGAAATATGTCATGTACATGCTACACACATTTCAAAATTTATCAAAAATGATGTATATAATAGGTCATATTTGACATATAGACTATATTTCTGAGGTAATCTGCCACATTTTTTAACTGTGCAGAGTTGTAGCTGCTTTCCTAGGCCTACTACGCTACTGTATTTCAACACCGCTCATTTTGGTGGTACCTGGAGAGACCATTTTTTTCTGAGGAGGTACTTGATGAAAAAAGCTTGAGAACCACTGTACTAGAGGGTGAGTAAAATGCTGAGCACGTTTTCGCTTTTGGGTGAGCTGTCTCTTTAAATAGTGTTTGTTTTGTCATTTGAAATTCCTCCACACTGCAGGAACACGTGAAACAAAACAGCCCCACTCACCATCTCCTGTCTCCATCAGCTCAGCATTACCATATTTGGGCGGGGGTCTGGTAATCATGGCGATTTGTGGACGATGAACCAAAATGGGGGCGGAGTCTGGCATGTAGCTAGTGATGTCAGGAGGAGCCGACAGACTGTCTGCAGTACACAAACAAACATGTTAACTCTTGAGCAGAGTAGCATACAGCAATTCATTTACCTAACAGATTTGATGATTCCATATTATTTGTAAGGAATGAGATACAAAAGCACATATAATAACAATAATGATGTATACGTATCAAACAGTGCTGTTTTTCAAACCTTTCCATTCGAATCAAAGACCGTTGTTTACATTGATCTATAGTTTGTTGATAAAACACCAGTAGATTCATATGAATATGCATGCACAGCTAAATAAAAGGAATGGTGCACAAAAAACAAAAACTCTGTCATCATTTACTTGTCTTTACTTTTCACAAATCTGTTTGATTTTCTTTGTTCAGTTGAACACAAAAGAAGCTATTTTGAAAAATGTTGGAAGCTTTTAAACATTAACTTCCATAGTATGTGTTTTTCCTACTATGGAAGCAAATGGTTACCAGTTTCCAACATTCTTCAAAACATCTTCTTTTGTGCTCAACAGAATAAGGAATCTCATAAAGGAGTGAATGTTGAGTAAATGTTTATTTTGGGGTGAACTACCCCTTTAACCCTTGTGTGCACAGTTATCTTAAAGGGACAGTTCACTCAAAAGGAAGATTTGTTCATACTTTATTACTCCACAGCCTGTGGTATTTTAAACAAACAATAAAAACTTCCTTTGCATGGAAACAAAATGCAGTAGCACTTTATTTTAAGCAGCAATTCTCACTATTATCTACTGGCTTAATTAACTGCCTTTAACTAAGATATTTGTATGATATCAGCATGATTTCTTTCTGCATAATACCAGTTATACCATAATATCATAGCCCAACTACTACCTAAGGCAGTGTGCAAATCATACATTGATAATCGAGGGGAGGTCAACTTTTTCGTACGTTTCATCCGTTTACAATGTTTTCGAGGGATATTTAGGCCAAATCCCAATTCTACCCCTTAGCCCTTCCCCTTACCCCTCGATTTGAGCATTCACGCCAAGGGGTAGGGGTGTCCCAATTCTCTTTGGCTTGAAGGCGTAGAGCTAAAGGGAAGGGGTGAATACCCCTTTGAACAAAGATTTTTCAGGAACACACTCGAAACCAAGGGGTAAGAAAATTTCCCCGAATACACCAGCCACAACGGCAGAATAGTTACACCAGGAGGTAAGGAGATCCACAAATTTTTATTTTTGTAATTATTACGAATTTTTACAACAAACAAACACGTTTTAATACATTCATAACCGCATTCGTGTTTTACTGTCATGCTTTAGAAAAACACAAAAATAAAAACTATATAATTTATAATCCATAATAATAACTGCTGTACAGCAGTCCTGCAACATTCTGACACTCCATCACACTCAAATACCCTGTCAGGAAAGTCTAGTGGCTGGGAATGGGCTTTTTACGGTGTATAATGTCAATGTAAAGTTTCAGGTCAAAATACCCAAAAATAATGTTTTTTTCTCTTTGAAACTGACCCTTTTAGGATTTTATCAGAACTGTGACATTTTGGTGACTGTCACTTTAAATCCAAATGAGATTGTGCTCTTTTTAGAAGAAGGTGAAGCTACAAATGCCCATGTGTCAGCATAGTGGCAGATTTAAAAACAAGACTAGCATTCTATGCTTATAAGGGAGAGATCATCACTGGTGGGTGGGGTTTTCCCCCTCTGATGACTTATACAAAAGGAGAATGTCATTCAAAATGTTTCTTCAAACTGTTTATATGAAGTGTGTTTATAAAATATAAAATTAATAAACTTTTGCCATTAGAAACTGGTTATATTCACAGACTGTTGCCACACAGTTGGTCTAGTGTTTAAACCTTTATAAAAGTAATGTTTTTCATAATAGTGCCCTTTAATAACTATTAATAATCAGCTTATTAGGAGTTTATTAAAGCAAAAGTCACAATAAGAAGACAGTGCTTCCCACAGGTTTGAAATATACTTGCGGTGGTAGCCGGATTGAAACACCTTTTACCCACGGCACATGGTTAAAGTGTTTTTTAACAATATTTGTATTTATTATACACTGTTCCTTTTTTTGGTTTTATTTCGGGTTCTTTTTTTAAGACTGTTGAAATAAAAAAAGAAATCCACTATTTGTTTTACTTTTATTCTATCGAGGAGCCATGTGCACACACTGACAGGTAAAATCTGCTGCTGACATTTTGTACAGTATTGCCAAAGCATGTTAGATATGTATAAAATACGTAATACATTAACATCATCAAATTAAAAATATACACAGCAAATGAAAAATAAATGACTTAAAGGAATAAAAGCATCTATGAAATAAAAATGTCTAAAAAAATCATAATTACAAGAATAAAAAGTGTAGATTTAAATAAGGCAAATGAGTTAATTAACCATTTCTAACGGTGTACAAACATTTTGAAGCTAGTTTAGATGTAATTTCGTCCTCTCTGAGTGAATAGAAAAGTTTATCTGATTTGTTTATATTAAAGAATTAATTATATAATGTTTCTCTCGCTCTTGCGGCTGTGCATGCACTGTTAGCTGCGAAATCAAGTGAAAGTAAACCGGGCCTAAAATAAAAATGACGACGGCTTAAAAGGCGAAACCAAAAGTGAAATGCTGGACATTTTCGGAGATTTAGAAACCCCGGACAAATGCATATTTAAGTCCCAAAAAAGAGCGTCAATGAAGGTCTGTAGAGTACATGAGACTGTCTGTGAGAGTGTTGACAGTTCTTAAACAAACAACAAGAAGTAGAAAATGTGTGGGACGAGAGGAGATTTTCCACTATCGATTGTGGATGTTTGGCTATTGGGTGGATACAAAAAAAGTGTAAAAAGAGGATGATAATAAAAAATACATGTCACTAAATATATTTGGGCGGTCTTTTATATACCTGTGTGGCCCGCCTAAGTATAGTCTATGTGTGGGAACACTGGAAGATTATTAATAGCAAGAATGGAACCTTTTTCCCAAATATATACATTCCACTATATTCTGTCTGAACTAGATAAGAGTAAGAACATTACGACAGCATTTCCTTTACTGGGTGATTTTTTTTTATTTACCTTTGGTGATTATCAATTTGAACACTAAAGAATCATGAAACACTGACCCTCTGAATCCAGAGATGACCAAGGGCGATCTGAATGGTAGTCACTGGAATGCCTGACAACTATTCCATTCTCAGCAGAAACACCCATTTCTCTTAATCCCCGCCTTTTCAGAGACAGATGAGACATCGGACCAACTGAGGAGAGAGAGAAACATGAAGATTAATCTATAGCAATCAGAAAAGAACTATATAAGCAAATATCGGTTTTCTACGCGAGAAGCTGACGCTTAGTGTGAGGTGTTTATTGGCTAAAAGAAGTTGAGCATGAGAAGCTAAAAGGCTAAAATTGTTTGAGGAACGGGGCAGCATGGTGGCTAAGTGGATAGCACTGTCGCCTTACAGCAAGTTCGAGCCCAAGCTGGGCCAGTTGGCATTTCTGTGTGGGTTTCCTCCGGGTGCTTCAATTTCCCCCACAGTCCAAAGACATTTGGTATGGGTGAATAGGATGAACTTAATTGGCCGTAGTGTATAATGAATGTGTGTGTGTGTGAATGTGTGAATGAGAGTGTATGGGTGTTTCCCACAACTGGGTTAAGACTAGAAGGCTGTGTAAAATATAGGTGGTTTATTCAACTGTGGTGGTTCATTGCACTGTGTTAAATCAGGGACTAAGCCAAATTCATGTTTAAGCAATTGATTAACTGAAGGTAGTTGAGCATGAGAAGCTGGTTGGCTGATATGAGATGATCTCAGAATGAACGTTAATTTAAAAGAGACATTGATCAGATGCGACAAATGCTTATTTCAAATTAGAGTGTGACAAGCTGATTGGCTGAAATTGGTCAAAAAGCATGAGTTAAGCATGAGAAAGTAATTAATTGAGCAAACAGCCACTTTACATTGGCTAAAGTGGGCTAACCCTAAAGAGCTTATTGGCTAAAACAAGTTGAGCAAAATTAATTGATTTGCAAAGAGAGTTGAGCATGACTGACTGAAATGAGTCAAGCCAATATAACTGATTGGTTGAAGTGAGCTATATGTGAGAAGGTGATTGACAAAATTGACTGTGTAAATATTTATTGACTGAAGTAAACTTCACGTGAAAGGCTGATTGGCTGAATTTGGTTGAGCAAATAAAACTGACTGGCTGAAGATAGGTGAGCTTTAGAAGATAAGTATATGAATTTTAACAAACAGAACTGAGTGGACTAAGTGAGTTGAGCGTGAGAAGCTTACTGGTTGAAATCAGTCAAGCAAACAGAATTGATTGGCTGAAGTGAATTGAGCGTGAGAAGATAATTGGCTGAAATTAGCTGGCCAAACAGATTTAACTGACTAAAGTGAGCTTATGAAGCTGACTGGCTAAATACAACTGATTGGCTAATGTGAGCTAAGTGCAGTTTTATAACTGGCTGTGCTGGTTCAGAATGAGAAGCAGAATGTTTTTGCATTATAAAAGTATTTGTATATGAATTGAGTGCTAGAAGCTGATTGTGATAAATAGGCTGGGCAAATACAAAATATTTACTAGAAGTTAATTGGCTGAAATAAGATGATCTTAATAAAGAAAGTAACTTCAAAACATACACTCAAAAAATTACTTTTGCTCCTTTTTCAAACTACATAATTAAAATGAGCTGAAACCAGCGTTCCGGAAAGTTACTTTTGAAAAGTTATGCATTACAATATTGAGTTACTCCCCAAAAAAGTAACTAATTGCGTTACTTAGTTACTTTTTATAGAAAGTAATGCGTTATATTACTTTTGAATTAGTTTTACGTTACTTTTCCTTCCCTGGCTGAGGTTTGATCTCTTTTAGAACTTGCAGGTGTTTTACACCTTTTTATAGAAAAGCTCTGCATTTAACAACCACCTGTATAACCTACACATTCATTTTCCTTTAAAAAAATGTAGGATAAACATACTGGATAACCCCTCTGACTCAAAATAAACAAATATCCCGAGTTATTGAGTTACTAGAACAGTACATTGACTCATCTGCTAAAAGTCAATTAAGCAAGGTAAAAAGTAACTCTCGTTACATTTTTTAAATGTAACTCAAATAATAATAAAATTTTTAAAAGTAATGCGTTACTTTACTCGTTAGTTTGGAGAGGTAATATTATTGCATATTACATAACGTGCGTTACTTAAGACACGTCACCCCCAACACTGGTTGAAACACAATCCTTAAGGTTTCTGTTGGGATAACTTAACTGTTTTATGTGTTTAATATTAAGCTAACTTAACTGTAAGTAGAAAATTCTATTTTGAGAACGTTCTGAGTCCAGAACTATACATGCTGTATATACAGATTAATGAAAGGATGTAAAGTAATGTGTTTGATACTTTTGTATGTTTTGTGTTATTAGTTAAGTAAATTCACAATGCATTAAGATGAAGACCGCAATAAAGCCTAAGAGTACTAACAAGAAATAATTTATATTAAGGTAAAAACAGATTTTAACCTTTAAAATGTTTAACAACAACAAAATGAACAGTAAGTCGATAAAAAAATACCCAAATCAAAATAAATCTTTGAGCTTTGCATATTGTATAAATTGCTTCACGTGGCCTTAACAAATGTGGAAATCGCTTGTAAAAATATCTAAATCCATTGCAAAAAAACAAGTCTCCGTTGTTTCTGTTTCTTTGTGAATAAATAGTTTGTTTTTAACTGGATCTTCTCAATGAAATGATTGAACCAGTTAATTAAAAGTGAACAAAGTTGTCATGAAGCGCTTTGCGTCTTCAGTACTAACATACTGGATACCCCTCTGACTCGAAATAAACTAATATCCTGAGGTATTTAGTTACTAGAACAGTACACTGACTCATCTACTGTGAAAAAAGCACCCTTATTGGGTGTGTGATTAAACCGGACTAAGGTAATTTTTATTCCACAATATATTTTGTAAAAGTCAATTAAGCAGGGTAAAAAGTAACTAGCGTTAATTTTTTTTAAAGTAACTCAAATAATATTACTTATTTTTAAAAGTAATGTGTTACTTTAGAAAAGTAATATTATTACATAGCGTGGAATACTTATAACGCGTAACCCCAACACTGGTTGAAACAACACAATTCTTAAGGTTTTTGTTGGCATAACTTAATATTTTTTACAAATTTAAGTGTATTGAGCATTAAAAAATGAAGTTAACTTAATCGATTTGTGTTGAGGGAATCTTGTGGAGCCCAGCATTTTTTTTACAGTGTAAGATGCTTCTTTTAAATGAAGCGAGTAGTGCATAAAGATCTGACCGGCTTATTTCAGAAAGTGACCCAAATTGATCTCAGTGTCATTTGTCGCCAAGTGAGCATTTGTTTGCGTTCTTACTGGCGTATGTGTGCATGCTGGTCTCTGCCAGTCGGGCTGCGTTGGCAGAGCTGTTGCTGTGCGACGATGATGACGATGATGTTGAGGGAGAGCCGTGGAGAGCTCTGCTGATCCACGAGTCCACACTGACACCCCCTGCTCTCCCCAGAGACCCCTCAGCGTCAGAGCCGGAGGACGAGTCTGCAAAGACACACAGAGAACAGTCACACACACTCTTACTCAAGGCCTCTTAAATACAAAAACACAGACATATATTAGTATTGGTGGTTTACGAGGACTCTCCATAGGCGTAATGTATTTTATTAAGTATAATACCCCTCACCCTTAAACCCAACAATCACACTAAACCTGTAGCATAATTTGAATGTCAATTAAGCAGTGGTCAAGTTTTTAATAATGTAAGTAAGTGTAATACAAGCTTCAGTGAATTAAATGTATGCATTTACTTAAATTAGAAAGTATTAATAAAACGAATTGAAGTGTTCAGTGTTTCGAGAAATATATAGTGTATTCTGACCTACAGTAACCACTTATTAGCTATTTCTGAGGTTACTGTAAGCACAAACTGTGTCTACTTTTACATTACTTTTAGGCTTTATGAAGATACAAGCACCTATTTAACAAGAGAAATGAACACTTACAATGTCTATCGGTGCTTTAGATCTGCTGGTTTCAGACAGCTGAATGATTTTTTTCTGAGACTGATTGGCGCGATTATGCATTCACAATGGTATAAACCGTTATAGGGGTGGTCAAATGTACGGCATGCATTTTATTATTTTAATTATTAATATTATTATTAAACACAGTGTTTCTCAACCACGTTTCTGGAGGGACACCAGATCTGCACATTCTCTATGTCTCCTTAACCAAACACACACAAATCAGATCATCAGCTTATTAACAGAGACTGAAAGACCTGCAGTGGATGAGACAGACAAAGAAGACATCCAATATATGCAGTGTTGGTGGTGCTTTATGGACATGGTTGAGAAACACTGATCAGAAAAATAAAATTCTCACTATTAAAGGGCTAAACACACCATACATCTTGTTTTGATGTCCTTTAGGGGATCAAGTGTTAATTAGGGTGTCAATCCCATCAATTGTGTCCTCATAAGCCACCTTAATAGAGTACAACTAAGTCATAATCTTGTCATTATACAATATTCTGTGCTTGTAAACCACCAAAAGCAGTACACACACACCTGGAGGAGTGTATGTGTCCATGGAGGTTTGACCAATGAGCGAGCGCCGCTTGGATGGCAAAAGCACAGCCATCTTTCTCTCACTGTGTCGCTCCAACGCAGCCTGAACCGCTTCTGAGTGAACATCTGAGAGGAGCGAGAGAGAGTTTACACACATATAGAGAGCGCATCATGCTGAAATGCTTCTTAATGTTTATGTATGTATAAAGTTCAATAGAGTTGCTTTTTCAAGTCTGTTCACAGATTTATTTAGGGAGATTATTTATTCAGTGGTTTATCTATACAGGAAATGCTGTCAGCGGCACAGATTGCATCTAAGCCTAACCACATGTTCTGCAGTGCAGATGAAGATCCACGAGAACTTTCGAAAAACATAAATTACAACAGACGTACAGTTGTATTTTTTTCAATGATATTCAATATATTCTCTAGCATATAATTGACATATAGTTAAAACAATGTCATTCATTTTACTTCGGCTTAGTTCCTTCATTCATCAGGGGTAACCACAGTGGAATGAACTGCCAACTTATCCAGCATATGTAAACTCCACACAGAAATGCCAACTGACTCAGCTGGGACTCAAACCAGTCCCTTCTTGCTGTGAGGCGACAGTGCTAACCACAGAGCCCCTGTGCCGCACCCAATATCATTAATTTATATCATTAATTGGTACATGTAATTAATTTTAACATAATATTACATTATTTTTAAAAAGAGCTTAAATACAGTTGTATTCATTGAATTTATGTATTTTTTTTCAGGGACAGAGAACGGATTTTAGCAAGTGACAATATTTGTTCTCTTCATCAGGCTTTTTTTATAACTAAGAGTTATAAAAACTCTTTGGGTTGTGGCTGGATAGGCATCCGCAAAAAATAAATGCTGGAATAGTTGGCGGTTCATTTCACAGTGGCGACCCCTGATAAATAAGAGACTAAGCCGAAGGAAAATGAATTAATTTTTTTTTTTTATAACAGTTTAAAATGAATGTATTGCTTTAAATGTAAAATTCTTATAATACATTCTCACAATTAATTACACATTTTTTTTTATCGAGTTAGATGGAAAAAATTTGCAACTACAGCAGCACATGCATATACAAGTACAAACTGGAAAATTGTAAAATTTTAATATTAAAAAAATTTAATTATTGGAAGAAAAATTATATATTTTTTTATACTTCAATCAAACTATCATTAGACAAATTTATTCAAATCATAGATTTATCTAATGATGAAACACAACTAAATTAAGTTTGAATCTGTTTGGACTGTTTTCATAGAAGAAAAACAGTGGGGGAAAGACGTATTGAACAAGTCACCATTTTTCTCAGAAACACCTGAGCAATGCATGTGACTTCATTCTCCATATGAAAGGGGTCTTCAAGCTGCCATCATCAAAAAGTCCTTTTACAGCGTTACTGCAAGTTTCAGCAATTAAATCTAAGACTTTTTAAGACCACTATGAATGAAATTTTAGACTTTTTTTTTTTTTTTTTTTAAATGGCACAAGCGGATTTCCTTTTTAATTTGACCTATTAAAAATTTATATAATTTAATACATTTAATAATACAATAATACAAATTATTTAATAATAAAAAATATTACTTGTTATTATTAAATGTTATTTCTCAGCACAAATTTCAATTAATGTCTCAAAACAAGGAAGCTCTAGTTGTATACGTAAACTTTTCTTTAAAATGAAATAAAAACATGTTTTAAATTTTTTTTTAAACTATAATGTATGCACAAATATCTGTCCAGGTCAGTGTCCACAGCATAAAAAAATTTAAGACCTACAACACAATGTTTCAGTAAATTAAGGACTTAAATTAAGGCCTAAAATTTAGTTTTTGAGATTTACTGTAAAACATCATAAGACTTTTAAAGACCCCGCGGACACCCTGTTTTATATATAAAAACATGATACTTATTTCCCCCACTGTATAAACTATTGACAGTTTTGTGTCTAAAATTCTGAACTGTTAGCTGCATTAATGGTATCTCACCTGAGCGGTAACGTTCATCCCTTGACCCAGTGGACCGTCTGCGTTGATAACGTGAGGATGAGGAAGACGATGAAGATGGTGTTACGGGGATGCGCCGTTCTGCTCCTACAGGAAGCACAGAGGGACAAATATAGCCACAACAGAAAACAGAAACTGTATAGTGCTGTGCATACCTGTGCATTCCTCATTTTTGCCAGGATTCTCTAGGATTTTACAATTCTATCCCGCTATCCCGTTTAAGTATTTTCCCATATTTCTCCTGTATAATTAACCTTTCTATGAAAAGTAGCATCAAAGGGCCGATCTCCAATGTGATATAATTGCAAGAGCTGTTCAAGAGAATTAAGTTAGAGCATGTTAAAAACAATATTAAAACAGCCACATTTACTAGCTATGCGTCAAACATCATTCTTCCTATGCAACCTCTGAATCGGTCAATTCATGTAACTGTGCTGACTGACAGAGGCACTTCATGGTGATAAAGAAACGCTTCTATATACGTGATTAGAAGAAAAGCGAAAGTGGATACACTTAATAATATATAAACAGCCGTCCTGGTCTGTATTATATTACACACAAATAGTTTTGTCTTAAAAGTGCATAAATAGTTACCAAAGAAATCGAATGCTTTCATTATGAATCTGTGGATTTTCAAAGTGACACCTCTGTTATCAAACAAAACTGGTGGATCAAAATGAGAGATTCACTGTTCTTCAATAAATAACTATAGTAACTTTATTTAATATTTAAATACAGTGAATAAAACAAGACATTATGAATAGATTTAATTTCTGCATAGGTTATTGATTTTAATAGGAAAATCCTATAGGAAACTTATTTTCAATTTTCGAATGTTTGCTAATTTCCTCCCCATATTTGTAATGGCTTCAACTAGGCTTATATACAATTAAGTTGCTTTGAATGAACAGATTAAGGAGTTTGTGTTCATTTTGGGAGTTCTTCTGGGCAGGTTTGAGGTTTTTGGTATGCTGCTTTGTATTTATTTATTTATTTATTTATTTATTGCCACATTAGACACTTATGGCTATTTCAGGGCAAAATGGATATACATAAAAATATAACATGATAAAAACAAATTCGTCTTACAATAAAAAGTTACTTAGACAAATATATAGGATAGAAATAAATAAAATCGATACGAGAATATATTTAAAGTTAATATGATTTTTCAGTCAAATTATTGATAAATAATTTAAGATTCTTCCCGGTGGTACCTTATTAAAAATGTCCATCAAAGTACTCTCCTTATAAATGTTTTGTCTAATGGTATTCAAACTTCACATTCCAACAGAAAATGTTTCATGGTAAGATCAGCTTGGCAGTAATTACTTTTAGATGGTGCTTCATTATTCAGTAAATACAAATGAGTCAACCTAGAATGTCTAATTCGACATCTAGTATAGACAGGTTGCTCATGCCTGGTCTCAAAATTATAATTTGCAAAGTGTCTTTCATTTATTTTCGGTTAACTTCAATTAATTTCTTATTTTTGCAGTTGTCCAATCCCATTTGCCATGTTTCATTTATATACAAATTAATTGTAGGTTTCAAGTCTTCAGGAGGAATTAAACATGCTGACACTTTCAAAGAGATAGCCTGCTAGTATGCTGCTTTGTAAAGTACATTTTTGTGTGTTTGTTACCTGGTGTATGAGGTAGGTATGCTTGTAAAAGTTTGGATCTTTTCTTCTCGTAGCCCTTCTGGGTGATATCACCTGAAAAAAACAACAAGAAAAAAAGTCATGTTAAATAAACTAAACATCCATCACTGCTGATGTTCATGATTCTTTTGACGCAATGGCTAACAAAAGCTCTACAAGACACATTCAAAGTGGATAGCCATCATCCAGTCACTGAAACAACTTCAGAAGGCAGTTTTTAGACACTCAAATAGGGCCAAGTATGTCAATTTTACTCCTACTAAGCAGAATTACGTCACAATACAGAAATATTGGAGGTCTATAATACACACAATGAGCATATACAGGTGTGTGTACAAGTCTTTTTTGCAGTTGGAGGCAAGTGTTAAAGTACAAATGAAATCAAAACTAACCAGATGATTTTGTAGCTGACATTGCTAGTTTTGTGGTGAACAATTGCTCAACAGAGAAGATTGTGATTGGCCGTGAAGGTCATCAGTTCTCTGCACTTCACTGCGGTTTACCAAGTTTGCACTCAGAGAAGTGCAAATGACCTTCACAGCCCATCACAGTCATTTCTGTTGACCACTGGTGAATACTATGGCAAATCAGCTGTTTAAGAACGAGCTCAGCGGCGCTTAAATGTTAGCGGGAAACAGACGTTTTTAAAACTTCAGTACTGGGACAACACTGTTACAGACAACACGAGGATGTGCTGCAGAGGACTGCATTGTTTTATTGCTCACCAGGTTACATAGGCTGAAGCAAGGAGTCCCCACGTAGTTTACCTGGTGCCATGATCTGAAGCCTAGGAAGACACTCTTAAAGAGATTATGATGTCGTTTGATGCCTAATATGCTTTTAATTGTCTTAAATTTAACTTAACTGAATGATATTAAAGTGATGTTTACACCATATCTGCGTTTTGAAATCGCGGAAACAGCTGGAAGTTTGTAGTCAACAGTATGTTGTTGCAATTTTTACAGTGCTGACCCAACACTTCTGGGTTTCTTCCCACCATATCTCCGCTTTCATGTTTTAAAATGGCGACCACGTGAAATAAGTGTATTGCTGTCAGATTAGGGCTGCACAATATTGAAAATATCAATATTTATTTTATTTTGCTATGATAAATATTGCAATATGAATACAGTTTCACAAGATAATTTGAATAGCACTATTTGACAGTCTCCTATAGGCTTGGGCCGATAGATGATGCCATCGTCCATTGCTGATGGCCGATAAACTTCACCATGCTAAGCTGGCATCACGACCCATCGCCCTGCCCCACATGTATATTGATATATAAATCATTATTTGTATGTCTTAATAGCAATAACGGTCTTTTCAGGAGCTGTGTTAAATTTTACATCTAGCTGCCGCTTGCACGGCTGACAGCATCATTAGGATTAAATAAATGATAATACACTACCTCTCACGCTTAAAATAATTAGATTCAGTGGCAAATGCCTTTACCTGCAAACCCTGTCCCAGACTTTACAGTGAATGGCTTTAATTATTTCCATAGCGGACTTGAAGCCACTGAAAGTCTTTTATCCATTCTTAGAAAAGTGTAAATGGTGGATTAACATTCAGCACATGATCACTAATAAGATGTGCCATTATTAGTAACTGTAGGTGGTTTCTAAAACAAAATTTGTCTGTGTTATTTACTTATTTTCATTCTCTCATCTTCAGCGCTTCACAGTTTCGAAGGCAGAAGACATTAACTGAGTGATTGACAGCTGATATTAACCAATCTATTCGCATTCCGTTCTAGAGCAGTGAGCCAATAAGAAGAGCACAAAGGCGGGGCAAGCATTGCAGGCTTTTTTTTGTACTTCAGCAAGTTCATATAACAACTTAATCAGTTTAAATCAGTTTAAAACTTAAACAGTTTTGATCTGTTCTTGTTTGGCATTTTCAGGTGCAAAGATGCATTCTGTATAAATGTCTCCTAAATCCGCACACACAGTGAGAATTTTGCCATAAAAACAGTGAAAATTTATGCATGAGCACAAATGCTTCAAAATATATTTTAAGTCGCATTGATAAAATTTCGGGTGCATATGTGACCAAAACGGTCAAGCTCTAGCATCCTTACTTGTTATTATTTTCTTATAATAATAATAATAATAAAATAAGAAAATTATTATCAATCACAAAAAATTACAGTGAACTCTAAACAAACTCTCGTCTCCTCCACCAGCTGTGGGAAAAAGCCGTTATAACAACACAGATCACTCTGCCTATTCATGCCAGAGTCCTGCGGAAAAAGTGATTGCCAGGTGGTAATTTGTAAGTAACTTTATTTATTTATGGTTTGGTTATGGGTAAAGCAAAGACCATGTGGGTCAGGTAGTGAAAACGATAGGCTACAATCAATTAATTTGTTATGAATTAATTGATATTTAACAACCACCACCCCCACCTATGACGACGATGCCATCGTCGATCACAAGTCTCCTAGAGAGTCTAGACCGTATACTCACACTATGTACAGTTGCTTTGACCGGGCCAAAGCACGCTTGTCCCCCTCCCGTCTCCCCTGACAGCCCGCACTCACATTACATTCGGGCCTGGGCACGCTTACATCATCGATTCTGCGCTGTTCAGTAAGCGCTTTCGCTCAGCACAGTGGAGATTTCTTTAGGTATATTGTTTAAGTTGTTTGATATGCAGTGACACGCTTTCAAATATTTCACCGAACAGATCAGCCACTTTTGACGCTCATAAACAACCATAAAGTCCTCTTGCTGAAGGTGCGCAGCTGTCGTGCAGTGAGGGGTTTGCGTCTTTAATAATCTACGACAGTTTGTGTTCACTGAACAGTAAGAATGATTAAATAATCCATATTAAAAGTCACGTCTCATCTTCAGTTTCGGGCTTTGGCACGTTTTGCACTCACACACACACAAGCATACTGCACCACAGCCCAAGTGAACCGCGCTCCGTGCCAGAGCCCGATTCAGAGCACTCACACTTCTCAAACGATCCGGGAAACGGGCCTGGGCACGGTTCGGAAAGCATAGTGTGAGTACGCCCTAAAAGTATTCAAAGACAGAAATTAAAACAACAACAAAAAAAATAAAATGCAAAAAATGTTTTTCTTACTTTTTTTGGTCTCGTTTCTAGACCAAATATAAAAACAATTCTTAAAGCAAGTAAAAAATTTTTGTTTTCACCCCCAGAATAAATAAGTTAAAATAAAAACCTTTTCCTTAAAACAAGCTAAATTACCAGCCAGTGAGCTAAGCCAAATAATCTGGTTTTTGCTTTGAAATGTAGATATGTGGACTAGAAACAAAACAATTCTTTCTTTTTTTTTTCATGCATATAAATCATATAAATTTTGTATAAATACAGTAATTAGACACAATTCTGCAGCTCCTGCTCAACTATAATTCAGACTCAACATTGCACATCCTGTGATGTGATTATTGTGATATTGATGCTGACATGATATATTGTGCAGCCCTAATCAGATCAGATACTAATAAACAATCATACATCTACAAATACGGCATGGCTGGAATAATAACACAAATGATATCCATGACAACATAGGTGTGGTGGCACCCCCGAGACCCACAGGAAATGAAGACATGGAGGTCCTTTTCTCACGAGACTCTCTGCTCCATTATCCACAACACACACACAGAGAAAATCTAAACTTTAAACACATTTCAGCATTCAACATAAATAAAAGCTTTGATTATACACACATGCAAAACCTACAAGGGGAAAACCAGAAATGGCCATTGCACAAACTGGGTTACTAGGTCAATCTGCACTAAGCTTTACATAATATACGTGCACATCTGCAGTCAAGATAGCATATGCATATACACTGAAACCTGAGCAACTGTGCACACGCATATTCAAATGATAAGGAAGATAACATGCACACACGTGAACGCTAGTGCACTAACACAAGCTCAGTGGCTACTTTATTAGGTACAACTGCTTATCAACAAAAAAAGCCAAACATGTGGCTGTTAACTGCAATTAGAAAGCATGCAGATATCATCGCAGCGGTTTAGTTGCTTTCGGGCTGTCGTATAATTACGATTGGCACGTTATGGCATGTGATCAGAGCAAATGAACGTGGGAGGATTGTTGATGCAAGGTTTCTCAGAAACAGTCCACCTCGTGGGATTTACATGGTTGGGTTCACAGAGAACGCTGTGTGAATTCAGCCAGATCTGTGAGAGAAAACACCTTGTTAAACAGAGCTCAAAGGAGCTGAAGACAGTGCTCTACTGTTAAAAGCACTGTTCTGCACGAAAAAGGGGTATTTGAAATGCATCGCATGTCAAAGTTTAGGGAAATAACTGCACGCATGATTAGCCTGAAATTGACACGGAGACACAAAAACTGGAAGGGGGTAGGACTTGTTTAAAACTCCTGAAGAGAAAATGGACACTCGGCAATTTGCTCTGAAGGTCAGAAAGTACTCTAAATCCTAAAACTTAATTCAAAATCCGATCATATTTTGAAAAACACTGTTCTCCTGACCTCCTCCTATGTACAGCGCTAGGAGAGCCAGAGCACAAAAATCACACTCGACTAGAACTTTCATTTAGCCGCTAGCGACGCTCCTGGCATCTTGCTAAATCCAGCCGATGTTCAACATCTGGGATGTTTACGAAGCTAGAGGGGGTTTTACCCAGCAGGAGGACCTCAGAAAAACTTGTAAAATCTAGTAAAGAGTTTTTTTTTGACCTGCTGTCCTGTCAAGAGAGTTCAGCTTACTGGCTTGAAGCGGTGATTTGGAAAAGGAAGGAATGACAACAACATGACAGTCATTATGATTTTCACATCAAATTCTTTCTTTCTTTCTTTCTTTCTTTCTATAGTGCTAAGACAAGTAATACTACATTATTTTGCAACAAGTTAAAGATGTACATGTTAGCAGCATGCAACATTATATTAGCAAATCATTAAAACACGCTAGCTACAGGTTAAAGGACATCCGAGCAGTGAAGTCATTATTTATTTATTTTTTATAAAAATACAGCCCGTGTCAAAGCAGATTAACAGATAGCAACTGGAAAACAGTAGAATTAATTATGGAAACTTAACTGTACATGTTTCAGGTAAAAACATGCAAACAGTAAAGTCCATTTATTTATAAAATATTTAAAGTCCATTATTATTCAAAATAAAAATAGAGACTGTGTCAAATCAGATAAACAGAAAGCAACAGGAAAACAGAAGAATTACTTATGGAAACTTAACTAATTTTGACAATAGCAATCTCAATCTAGATGTGTCCTAAAACATGCTAACTTTTTTAGCATTATACTAGCATAACTTAAAACTTCTTCAAACTATCCTTTCACAAATATAGACATTGGATATCGCATACGGGCCCCAAGCATGAGTCAATACCGCTGCCATATTGGACAAATGTCATTCAACCGAACTAGTCAAGACCAAAACCAATCTGAATATTCTGGACATTTGCACTGTGTACAGGTGTAGTAATGAGTGAAAAAAGAAAACAACGCATAAAGGCAGAAGATTACATAGGTAAGATTTAGTTTTTTACGATTATGTATATTATGAATTTGTATGCTCAACAAGTAACATTACGATGATAATACATTCACTTAGTGCACTGACCATGAGGCAAAGTAGCACCAACTCGCACTAAATACTAGGCTTATGCT
Source organism: Danio rerio (assembly GCF_052040795.2). Taxonomy (NCBI): domain Eukaryota; kingdom Metazoa; phylum Chordata; class Actinopteri; order Cypriniformes; family Danionidae; genus Danio; species Danio rerio. The sequence continues at coordinate 45,932,797 of NC_141022.1, forward strand.
AGTTTTGATGAAAATACCCGCAAAAATTTAAATAAAATATGACAAGATGCTGGTGCCAGCAGAAACTGGCTAGTTTGTGAAGCAATATATAAGGGTTCCTGATAACATAATTCGCCTCAATGTTCATACTTTCCACCGTAAATTATCGCTTATTAAAACTTTTATATACTTTTTAGATTAGACAGGTGGATATTATGCACATTGAGACAGGGATATTGATGGTTCACACAAATCATTCATAACAGAGATTTATTCACAAATGAATCGCTCCCAAGGTAACTTAGTAAAAAGGGGTGTGGACATGGGTTGGACAAAATTTAACAGGGAGGATAATACATTCCCATGCACACAAACACATGCTGTTTGTCGGCAATGCCCGTGCGATCGACTCACTTATCCATCAATGTAGAAAAGTGTTGTAAAATTACGATATTCATAATTTTTAAAAAAATGTCCACACACCGGGAAAACTACCGATCATATATGTGTATATACACTCACTGGCCACTTTGTTAGGTACACCTGTCCAACTACACGTTAACACAAATGTCTAATCAGCCAATCACATGGCAGAAACTCAATGCATTCAGGCATGTAGACATGGTCAAGACGATCTGCTGCAGTTCAAACAGAGCATCAAAATGGGGAAAGACAGGTGATTTAAGTGACTTTGAACATGGCATGGTTGTTGGTGCCAGACGGGCTGGTCTGAGTATTTCAGAAACTGCTAATCTACTGGGATTTTCACTCACAACCATCTCTAGGGTTTACAGAGAATGGTCCGAACAACAGAAAATATCCAGTGAGCGCCAGTTCTGTGGGCACAAATACCTTGTTGATGTCAGAGGTCAGAGGAGAATGGCCAGACTGGTTCGAGCTGAAAGAAAGTTGACAGTAACACAAATAACCACTTGTTACAGCTGAGGTATACAGAAGAGCATCTCTGAACGCACAACACGTCCAACCTTGAGGTGGATGGGCTACAGAAGCAGAATACCACACCGAGTGCCACTCTTGTCAGCTAAGAACAGGAAACTGAGGCAACAGTTCACACAGGCTCACCAAAATTTGACAACAGAAGATTGGAAAAACATTGCCTGGTCTTATGAGTCCGAAACTAAAACAATGAGTCTGATGGTAGGTTCAGGTCAACAACATGACGTCAACAACAGTGATTCAGGCAGTGTGGGGGACATTTTCTTGGAACACTTTGTGCCTATTAGTACCAATCGAGCATCATGTCTTCGTCACAACCTACTGGAGTATTGATGCTAACCATGTCGATCCCTTTATGACAACAGTGTACCCATCTTCTGATGGCTTCTTCCAGCAGGATAAAGCATCATGTCAAAGCAGGAATCATCTCAGACTGGTTTCTTGAACATTAATGAGTTTACTGTACTCAAATGGCATCCTCAGTCACCAGATCTCAATCCAATAAAACACCTTTGGGATGTGGTGGAACAGGAGGTTCGCATCATGGATGTGCAGCCGATAAATCTGCAGCAACTTTTTGATGCTATCATGTCAATATGGATCAAAATCTCTGAGGAATATTTCTAGTACCTTGTTGAATCTATGCCACGAAGGATTAAGGCAAGATGAAGGCAAAAGAGGGTCCAACCTGGTACTAGTAAGGTGTACCTAATAAAGTGGATGGTGAGTGTATGGCTCTAGATGGCAAGGTACCACTGCACCTTAGTCCCACATTTAATTCAAAGAAGTGCTACCCTGTACCAAAACGTTGACTCTATTGAAACATTCCTTCCAATAGACAGCAATAGAGTAGGCAACTTCTAGTGTAAATATCTATGTTTTTGCATCAGGCTTTCCCAAACCACAATAAAAGTTTGTCTTGACCTTCGGATTGATTGTTGATTATAAATAACAAGCAGAATGCTCAGTTCATACCATCATATGTAGGGTTTAGACACTCTAGAGTTAACAACTGAAGAGCTACAGAAATAAAATGGACATTCTGTCTTGGTTGTGTAACAAAATGCTTAATTTGAGTGTAACTGGAAAAATCACTCTAAAAAGCATCAGTAATACAATGTGAAAATACGCACAGCAACTCCAGAGTAGATAATCTGCAATCATATCACCATGATATAAGATTACACCTATTATTATTATTATTTTAACAATTTAAAATCGGAATGAACCCTAGATACACTCGTTTTAGGAATCCCTTAAATCATGTAGAATAATTTCATGATATTTCTGCCAGACAGAAGATGACCCTGCAAAACTGAGTTCTGCAGGTTTCTCATTCAGAGATATGATGACTAGCAGGTGAGATCTTAACCGTTCAAACTAAACGCCAACACCATCATAAACAGCATAATAAAACTGTATGTAGGTCATGTCTTACACAAACACACACACATGCTGCTCTAAGATGGCCTGGAGCTCCAGATGAATGCAAAAGCATGGAAATTAGGGGACAACACAATTCTTCAGAGACGCAGCGTATAAAAATTCAATCTGTAAACCAAATACATTTACGGTTCAATCGACTCCTATAAAACTCTCATTAATAATTATGATACTAAAAGAGAAATGGCGAATCTCTCTGAAGCTAGTAAGCTGTATATGAGAGTATATACATGAGAGAGAGAGAGAGAGAGGAGAGAGAGAGAGAGAGAGAGAGAGAGAGAGAGAGAGAGAGAGAGAGAGAGAGAGAGAGAGAGAGAGAGAGAGAGAGAGAGAGAGAGAGAGAATAAAAATAGCATCATGTCAGGCTTTCGGACAGCTGCAGTTGTGAGTAACTTCCATGACAACCCACAATAAACACACACACACACATACACACCAAGCAAAGGTTATACGCCTGGTTGTTCAATTAATAAACAGTATGAGGTTAAACGTATATAAATGCACACTTAGAAAACCCATGTGCATATACAGCACAATATTTATAGATGGAATGTGGCCATTGCTCCATTGGAAATCACAGTAAAAGATTTTTCCTTTAAAACATTTATTTCTTCCTTTTAAGTAGGACTGCAAGATATTGGAAAAAAATGACATTACAATACTTTTTCTGCTATATTAATATATTTTCAGAAGATTATTTAAATAAATCTATTTAGGAAGAATTCATAATTTTACACTGACGGATATTGCATAATTTCTTTTAATAGATTAATTTGTATTAATATGTCAATACAAAAATACTTCTGTGTGCACATAAAACAAACAAAAAAAAACTTTATTTAACAGTTGGCAGTGTTAATATAGAGCGCAGATTCACAAGAGTGCTGTGCCACTTTTGTTGTTAAGTAAATGTCTCGACACTGAACGAGTCGCGACCATAGCTGTCTATGGAGGATAAGGGAGCTCTCCAGTTTAATTCTAAATATCTCAATCTGCATTTTGAAGATGAACAAAGGTCTCGGGTAGTGGTGTAACAGATCACAAATCGCACCGTTCAGATCACACAACGGTCATGGATCGGGCCATTTTTCAGATCAGCCAAAAAGGTGAGGAGACAAAAGTCATTTGCTTTACATTTATTACAAAAACATTACAACAGGAAACTTTGGGTTTTCACAAACAGAACTTAAAACCTGTAATTTTAATATATATATATATTTTTTTTAATGAAGAATTAACCATCTGAATAAAAAAAGTTAAATACTCAGTACTGTGTGAAAAATGATCTTTGCTATGGTCACTGATAATGCTAAAAGTATAAACCTAAAAAAACACACATCATATTTACTTTTCATATTCATTTCATTTTCAGTTAATGATTCAACAATCCACTCATAAAACTTAAAGGTGCAGTAGGTGATCTGCCACAAAGCTAGCCTGTTAGCATAAATCTCTGAATCACCATCCCTCCCCTGCTGCCCAAAGCCACGTCTCCTGAAAACACAAGCGCACATACCGCATGACAGCAGAACCCTCTCTCATGGAGCTAAAGCTTGGCTTGCGTCATGCAGGAATTACACTCAATATTACACTCATTTCTAAGCCATACTTACATGCTACTTTTGACCGAATATTATTCAGAGTAGCGGTAAACACCATAGGGAGCGTGTCATTGTTCAAAAATGAAACAATTTGAATATAAAACCATCTTAAGCTCAGTAAAGTAGGCTAGGCGGAATAGCGCTATTTTCTGAAGTTTTGTTGTTTAAACTTAACAAAAATCTACATTACTGATGCTGTAAAAGGTCCTTATAAAACTGAAAACAACCAAATCAATCTTTCACCAGAAGATTTCAGTGCCTATAACCCGTTCATAACAGCCCAGTCTACATCAGCTCTGCGTGACAAAAATAGTTTCAAAACAGAACAATACTAAGAGAAATACTTCAGCCATGGTGTCATCCTTCCTTCAGCGTGCAAAAGTAACTCCAATATTGATTCAGGATTTAAAAAAAAGTTTCGATTCAGCATTTGTTTTTACCGGCGCTCGCTCTCTATCATTCTAGTCAATGCGCAAGCACAGCAGAAGCTGAGCACAAACAGGTGCGCAGTAGCTCAAATTTGCATTTGCTGACAGACAGTTTTACCTTCGTGTCAGAATTATGGGAATTATCGGTCCGACATTTTAATTGGACATTTTTTAGTCTTATGCCTTACCCAGAATATAAAAACACATAAAAATGCAAAACAGACTAAAATCTGACAGAAAACTGACTATTCTGTGACATATTTTGATAGTTGTTTCTCGCCACCTATTTGTTGCATTAAACAGTGATTTTAATCTTTACCATAAACATCAATGTTTATATCTGAACTATAGACTGTTATCCCAATACTTCTGTGACATTTTATTGCTTATTACTTTGTAACTAACAGAAAAAGTGTAAAAACTGAATCTCTCTAGATTTTGGATCAATCGTGATCCATTACACCCCTAGTCTTGGGTGTTTTGAAATGGCATGAGAGTGAATAATTGATAACAGAATTGCCATTTTTGGGTTAAGAATCTGGAAGGTCTGAAAATGCGACAACAGCAAATTTTCATTTCAGGATGAAATATTCCTTTTACAATCTCATGTAAATATTTTAGGCCAAAAGGGTTCAGCTGACAAAAATGTTTGGAGATGCCTGGTCTGGACAATATAATCAGAAAGGAAAAACAGCCTAAAATAAGACATATCTCCTTGGAAGATGAACGAAAACAGCTTCTCTCTGCCAAACAGAAACACTTCACACTGAACAGTCCATCTGCTACACCGGCCAGAGAAACCACAACAAATCTGGTTTACTCAAACCTCCATATTCAGAGTCTCTGTACACTATAAAACACATTGAAATTCAAGGCTAAAGACTTTATTGTTAGATTAAATTGTGCAATTACTGAATCAGACAGTGAAAAAAATATTCAAAACATAACTACACTAGAACACTACACGTTAAATTGCAAACACAAACATTAAACAGTGCCAAACAAAGACAGGTCGAGCTAACAAATCTTGTTTTAGGGTTCAAATTGCCTAGGGCTGAACAACACAGAACCACTCTGTTTGTTATTCAAGCAGAGAGTTGATTATGAAAGCAGAAACGCTAAGGGCGAAGGGCTTGCAAATGGTTCAGGCAAGGTGAGTGTGAATCCTGGATAAATGAATGGTGGCCCTAAAAACCTTTGTTTTAATTACTAAATTATTTACCCAAATTAACAATTTTGCTTTGAAGACTTTTGAAGAGCCTTTTACGAGGGTGCTGTATGTAAGTTGTTGACTCTTCTAAAGCATGAAAATACCATAATATGTTTACAGATATTTAGCAAACATGCTAAGTGAACATTCTTTTTTATCTGAAAAACAATGCTATGGTCAGTTATTCTCCTTTGAAAATGTGCGTTCCATGTCGAAATGTCTGTCTTTGTTTTGGTTCTTTTAACCCGCCCACTGCCACTTTACCCAATTATATTTCATCACCCTGGGTTGCCTTGGTGGAAAACACATTATTTCATTTAAGTTCTGAAGGTTCCTTCGATATATGCGACTGTAACCAAAAATGAGACGCACATTCAGAGTTATAAAAATGTGTATATGTATGTCTAACACTTTCCTAACAACACAAAAGACAAAAGACAAAAAAGACAGCAATTCAGAAGCACAGAATACTGCACTCACTGCACTTCAATAACGTGGTAAGGTTTAAAATCTATTTAACACATATTAAGCATCATTAAAGTGCTGAGTGACTGACATTTGTTGATTTGCAATCGCAGTTTGGAGTCACAGTTCTAACATTCATTTTTAAACATGTTTATTTTATTCTCAAGATCTGAGGTAAACTATCTGCTTTGAATACAGCAATACATGTCACATAAAATGACATTCAAATGACGTTAATAGCATTTAACATTAAATAAATCACATAATCAGTTGTTGGGGTGATAATTGGTGGTGATAGACAGAATTGATGGTTTGGACAGAAACTTTAACTTTAACATGGAAACATTCATTTTATCACGTCATCGCGTGAAGATATGGTGTTGGCTCGATAGTCAGGCATGTTCACTCATGTTGGTGCCGTCAATCTGGCAACCTGCGTTAATGTGGAGTCATCAGAGAGGAGACAGTTGAAAAAGTGTTTTGAATTTGAACTGCAAAACCTAATTCAACCACTGGGTGTCAATATTATTCTAGCTCTTTAATATAACAAAATGAATGGCGCTAGGGCTGTCAAAATGACAATAATAAAGATCTCTAAAACATATGTGCTTTATTTCGCAACACAGAAGTAAGTTCTTTGTTGCGATTGTCTAAGACATCAGTTCCATTTGCCTATCAGTAAGTGACTTAGAATAACAAATAGCAGTAAATGAACAAAATACTTGTTCTACAAATCAATACGCTTATGAGAGAACAATAAAATGTAAATAATATAACCAAAAAATGCATATTTGCAACATCAAGCAGCATAAAAATTTTTTACTGATAAAAATCAATGGAAATAAATGAGCCTGGAAAGGTAAATATAACGTGTGGTTGTGGTGTGGTTTGAGAAAAATACAGATTTTTTTTATTAACTAAATTTAATGATTTGATTAGTACATTCATTAAATACATTTTTAAATACAATTAAATACATTTGACAAATTAGCCTTTTTAATCAAATGTTGACAAATCACTGCTCATGTGTACGGATCAAGTTTTTAGTTTTGTTGACAATATATGCACTTTTACAATACTGTTATGGTGTTTCGATGTCCTTTTTTTCTCCAGTTGACATTGAATGGAAATGTCCAACCTGTTTTCCTTAAAACAAAAGTCCAACCTATTCAAGTGGTGCTCGCTGCAGAGCCATTTGAGGAGAGGTGAGCTCCAAGGAGGGGGAGCTTAAGCTTGAGCTCCACCTTTTTTGCACTTCTTCTACGAGTGATGTCACTTGGGGTAGGGTTAGGGGTGGGGTTGGTGTACGCATTAAAACAGCTTACAGGAGGAGGAGCGACAGCTCATGCTCCCCCTCGCTGGAGCTCGGCTCTCCTCAAATGGCTCTGCAGCCAAATACACATCATCTTCCATTAAATGTGTTGCCCTAGTTTTTGCCAATATATTTTAGGTGTGAATTTTTTTTAACTTTATAATTGTAGTCCCATAGTAGTCATCCTTAATGTGAAGTACTGAATCGAACTGTAATGTTTTGATAACACCACAATGTTTACACTCTGGAGGGTTTTTTCCTTCACTTTCATCAACTGGTCAAGTTTGTCGCTGCTGGCTTGCTTGGTTTGGGACCACATCAATGGATTTGCTCTTCAGTGTTTGGACTTTCAGCAGTGAAAGTTAAACTAAACTGAATGCCAACTCTGAAAACTGGTCTGACACCTTTTTGAATTTACTAGAATTTCTATGTTAAGCTGATTTGAAACAATCTACATTGTAAAAGCGCTATCGAAATAAAGACTAATTGAATTAAAAAATGACACACTTGACCGTTAAAATGTAAAACAAATGCTCATTCTTATGTTGTTGCTAAAATTAACAGCTTTCTTCTTCTGAACCCAAACCGTGTGAAGAATGATCATGTGCCTGTTTTTTTTTTTTTTTTCATTCAAATGGTTGGAGACCAGGAACCTTGAAATGCCAAACTGACCAAAAAACCTTATAAAAGCATTATAAATGTTGTCCATATGACTATATTCCAAGTCTTCTGAACTCATACTGTACAAGAGCTTTGTGCAAAGAACAGTCCTTCATTGTATGAAAAGGCAAGCTTGGAAATTCTGATTACAGTTTTTCTGTTTGAGATCCATGGAAGAAGAAAAAAACAGACATGAGAAAAAGTAAAAGATGACAGCAATCATTGTGTAATTTTTTTCAGAGTGGAAGATTATTACAAATTCACTTCACTTATCTAGTATTCTAGTATCTAGTATTACAATCTGACTGATATCGGTTCCTGGATTTATTCATATTTAACATTGATCAGCAAACATAATCAAACTTAACCATATCTGTTTGATGTGTAAGAACACAACTTATTGGTTTTTGTGAAAGCTCAAATATGCAAGAACGAGTCTCAATGGTTCTCGCTCGTTAAGCAGTTTCAGTGACCAAATGTTTGCTGATTAAAGTTTATTGTGAATAAAATCCTTGCTCACTTGAATGAAACCATTCAGTTTAGGTGGGTTTTGGATTTATTTATCATTGTTTTGAACTAAGCATACAGTTTTGAGGAAATTACGGCTGCAAAATATATCGCATTAATATTGTAATGTGTAAATCTGCAATAGTCACATTGTCAATACTCAGCTGTCAAATTTGGATTGTAGTTGATCAGCATGACAGTTTAGAACGTGATTTGTGAGGTCATCGCAAAGTTTACATTTACATCAAGTCATTTAGCAGACACTTTTGTACAAAGTGACTTATAAGTGAGTGGGCATTCAGCGATTCAACAAGAATAGGCAATTCACACAAGAAGTGCTAGTTATAGTCAGAGAATTTAGTACTGGAGTGGTTTTTTTAGAGAGAGGTATAGAGAAAGTGATTCTATAGGTAGGGATGCAACGATTAACCGGTTTCACTATTAAGCGTGCTTTAATTCATCACAGTTATTTAACCGTAAAGGCTTCTCGACACCGTGTTTCTGCACAGAACAAAACTGCTGCAACTAAACAAAGTTATACTAGCTGTGCGCTAGTTTAAAGTCCCGAGCTTGTACACCGAGACGAATACCCAAACACACAGGATTAAAGGCTGATTTTAACTTTGGGTGAGGCTATTAAGTTAGAGAACGGCTATATCCTGTCTTTTGTGCTCTCAAGTTCGTTATTTCCAATGGAGGCACCTGGCTTGCATGAGTATATTGACAGTGACGTAATGCGCTTACACTTTCCAGGCGCAGCTATTGTAGTTAAAAAAATGGCACGAGAGCACCGTGAGTCATGTGACAAGAATTGGATTAATTAGCTTCATTCATACTTTGTCGGAATATACACATTTCCACTTCTAAAAAACACGATATGGAAAAAACTATTTTGTAATCTAGTTGATCAAAAGTGCCTTTCAGACAGAGGCTCAGCAGACTTTGACTACATTTGTTCTCTTTAAAAAGGGAAATACTTAGCTAATGTTACTTAGATTTACATTAGACAAATAATACTTTTATTTTTTTTTATAGTTTTATTTATTTATTTATTTATTTATTTTACCTATTTTCAAAATGTAAAATTATTACTTGTTTAAATGCCAAAAACTTTTTTCACTTATTATTAAGTCCAAAGAGAAATAGACTATTGTTTGTTTTTATTATTGTTTTGTGCTATATTATTTGGTTACTGATCAGCAATAAATTACACTATAAAATATAAGGAGTTTTCATGTGATTTTCTAAACAAGTAGTGTTTTTAAATAAATGAATGTATAATCGTGATAAGCGTGAAACCGTTATTATTCCTCAGACTATAATCGTGTCGTATATACAATCAAAATCTATAATCGTTGCATCCCTATCTATAGGTGGTCTTGATTTTATTCACCAGGGTTAAGGTGCATTAACCCTAGTGAGATTTTCATTTGGATGTGTTTTTAAGACCTGTGAGTGTGTAAGATTTAAGCAGACTTAATCCATGATGATACAAAGGTACAAATTGTATTTACTTATTCATAAAACAAAGGCTATACACTATACAGTGTTGTTTTATATATTATTATTGAATTTTTGTACCTCAATACTGTTAGATTACAAAGAAAACCATAAAATCCATTTGTATCTATTCAATTGTGTTGTAATTTATACAGATACTCCTCTACAAAATAAATCTGATAGATGTAAAATGATGAATTCATTCAAAATAGAGTTATTCATCTTGTAAAATTACAGCAGGAAAAATAGGTATTGAAGACGTCACCATTTTTCTCAGAAAAGAAATGTCTAAAGGTGCCAATGACAAAGAAATCCATATATGCAATGAAAACAAATCTAATTAGTTTACAAATTAAGTTATGCGTAATAAAATGAAATGACGCATGGAAAAAGTCTTGAACACATGAAGAAAGGGAGGTGTAGAAAGGCAGTGAACGCCCAGACAGCAGCTGAAATCTCTCTGTAGTTACTCAGCAAACCCTCTGCTCTTCATCAGTGTAAATTACTATTAGCTGCTTCAGTCCAACATTTACATTATCAGGATGATAAGATGAAACCAGAGTGGACATATTAGCAAGACAATCATCCAAAACACAGCCAAGGACACTCTCAAATGCTTTCAGAGAAAATCAAGCTGTAGAATGGCCCAGCCAATCACCTGACTTGAAATAAAAGAAATTAAAGATCAGATTTAATAGATGAGACCAACAGAACCATCAACATTTTTACAATCTTTTGATTCAATAGATGTGACTTAATTCTCCATATGAGAGGCGTCTTTAAGCTGCCATCACCATTAATATAAAGTATTAAATACATCTCAGTAGTTCAGTACTTTCTCCTTGAGTCATTTCATTGTTATTAAACAACTAATTTTTCAGATATTTTTGTTTTGTTTTATTTTTATGTTTGTTTTGTTTGTTTTTTTTTTTACCAAAATTTGGTTCAATTCTTTGTCAATAGCTCCTTTAGAAAAATATTCCCAGAAAAAAATTAAATGAATTTCCCTGGTGTATAGTCATATCACAATATATAAATCGCAGACAAACTTAATATCGCAATGTCAGATTTTGTCCAATATGAATATCCTCATATTCAAATCAATTCAATTTCAATTCAGCTTTATTTGTATAGCGCTTTTACAATGAAGATTGTGTCAAAGCAGCTTCACATAAATGGTCATAGTAACTGGATCAGGTCAGTGTTTAGTGTTTAAGTTCAGTTTAGTTTAGCTCAGTTCAGTGTGGTTTGAAATGCTGCCTCATAATATGAATAATCATTATAATTTGTTCAAATACCTTTTTCCACACATTAACAAAAGTTTCCGCAATTGGAACATCAAAAGTCTCACTGTTAACCCACAATATCCTGCAGATTCCCATATGTAAACACTGATGACTGTGAGCCAGTATCCTCATGTATACCCTATAATGACACCTGGACACACAGGTAAAACAGGTCATTCTAACACACCCTTATTTACACACAGCCCTCATGTTTGCAGTCATTCCCATGAAGCTGCTCACCAATGGAAAGTTGCTGGAATACAAAAACGGCTATTTGCTGGATCCAAAACAAACCACTGAGAAACAGAAATAAGCAACATGTCATACTATTGGTTTAATAAAACCATGACAGACACTTGTCAGTCATCAAAATCAGAGCACATAAATACATGATAATATTCTGCACGAATGCATTAGTGTAAGTATATGTTACTCTCATCAGATGAAAACCCTAATCCTCCTGAATGACTCTTCTGCCCCATAAGCCTTTGTCCGCAGAGCCAATCCAAACACAGCAGAAGAGACCGCGAGCCAATGAGGCGACTGCCTGTGGCAAGAAAGCCAATCGGATGACAGCATGTGTGGAAACTAGGCCAGAAGCCAAAGCAACAGAACAGTGACAACAGATGCCCCAATCCATACGCACAAATAGGATATTGTGCATTCATAAGCTTCTGGTATATTAGATGTCATACATGCTAATTTATACAGACAAATGCTGAATATATGCTCTGAAGTACATGACAAAAAGCACCCAAAATGTTAATGCGCTCTGGGAAATCTCCTAGCCTGGGTCAGGAGTCAATGGGAACGTTCTGAACTCCTGAACTGTTTGTGTTGGAATAAACATCGTGATGGATTATTTAATATCTGATTGAAGTACACAAAATAACCAAGCACTGTCTCATGCGCACAGGGACGGCGGCAGATGTGGCCTAATAAGGGGAATCATCCTTCTCTGGGTCTCTCTGTTAGCAGAAATGATGCAATCTACATGAAACATAAACCACAAAACACAGACACCCTTCAGCACTGACTGGCCATGTGGCAGCAATGTCTTCATGAACGTGGTAAAGTGAAGTGATTATAGTGATATTGTTATTATAGAGGTGCTATTCCTTATTTCTTACAATCAGCTTTGCATTGAACCCATGTTAAAGCAATAACAATGTGTACATTTACATGGACAACAATACTCTGATTTAATAGGACAATACTTTAAGAGTCTACCATGTAAACAGTGATTTTTGATTACCATAATCCGACTAAAGTAATCGATCTTAACAGAAATTGAAATAAGACGTGGCGTATTCCTATTTTGGATGTATTATTGAAGTGCAGTACAGATGTACTGTGTTAAGGCCGATTTATACTTCCACGTTGAGTGATCGGCGTGACCCACGGTGCCTGCCTTCCACGTAGTCGTGCATTTATACTTCTGCATGCTGTTTGTGTTGCTTTGTAATAACACCTCCGAAACGCTAGCTGGCAGTAGCTTTTTATGTTCATCTGTGTCGTGTTTCTTGGGTGTTTTGTTTTTTCTGAATGCTACCTTAATTGAGACCTTAAACTCATTCAGAGGCGGGAACTGACGGACGTGCAACAACATTAATCATAAGGTAAACAAAACAACGATTTCCATCTGGAGCTACTTTACGGGACTCGACACTTGTGAACACTTGCTTTAACTGGTTCGTGTAGCTCCCAAGCTGACTGATCACAGAGTTTGCGATATGTGTCGTTGCGACATGTAGTTACATTTTCGATGTAGCGAGCCAGGAAGTTATAACTATGCTAAGAATTCTGGAAGAAATAAACATTATGAAGTGTCTTGATTTTGTCACGGGGGCATGAATGAAAAGTTAGTGAATGAAATACCAGAGGTGGCCTGTTGCTTGAGGATTTGAATCCGGTGTTGTCTGTTTGCATGCATAGTGTGAGAAAATAACTGCAGTTAAACTTGTTGCAAAATTAAAAACTAAATGCTCAAAATCACATATGTTGCCATGACTAACACAAACTGTTGTTGCGTGAAAAGCCGGAGTAAACTAGCGTCGAATCATGGTGACATAAAGACGTTAATCGAGTCATGTGCTATAAAATGTAAAACAGGACATGAAGGGAAAAAAGCAACTCATGTAAACACCTTAATCATATTATTGTCTTAATTAGAATAAGACAAATAATTTGATTACTGATGTCCATGTAAACAGTCACTAGCTACATTTCCATCCATCTATTTTTATCTGCATTTTGGATATGCACATAGACAACAGTTTATGGAAACAGCAAGATGCGCATCAATTTTAAACATGCGTATAAAAAAACATGCGCATAACGGAGTGGGATAAACTTTTTATTCAATAAGAAAAGATGTGTATAAACTGCAATGGAAACACTTTTACCGAACAAATTCCAGTATGCGCATTAAAAAAAAAGTCATGTGGTTTTGTTATGAGAGATCACTGCGTGTCAGGATTGCCTTCTAAGGGGCACGTTATTTATTAAATATAGAAAAGATTCACGCAGCTTCTCCTACCACAGCAAATTCCGTTTTTACTGTTGATATCTGGCGCCAGTGAATCAGAAAGTGATTACTTTGTTTGCTTTGACTTGTTGGATGGAGACACTGCTTTATTCACACATCCTTCATGCGATAATCCAGTTTTGAGCATAAAGTCATTTGCATTTTTTGATGGAAACATAGCTAATGACGTCAAAACAGAAGAATTTCACATATACAGTATACAATGTTTTCAAAACGATTTGCATTTATACATATCTAAAGAAACTGATGCTGTAATACATATTTAGGCCAGTAGTTGGTGCTGTCTTGATAGTAAATTCTACCTATAGGGAAGTTTGTATAAAGCTGCTTTTCCACTATTTTCCCAATAGCCTAGTGTTTAAATGCGCCGACAAGACCGTACAGATCAGAGTTCAATTCCTGACTCAAGGTCCTTTACCAATTATTCCCCTTTATCTGCTCCCCACCCATTCCAGTCTGAACTCTTCTCTATCCTATCCAATAAAAATACAAAATAACCCTAAAAATCAATTATTAAAAAATGTATTCCAGTTGTATAGCCTTAAACGATGCGGCACAATTACAAACCATACTGAACTCAAAGTTCTAGACACACACTCTGCGAAATGGCCCCCTATACCCTCATTTATTATTCCCTACAATAGTCCACCAACATAGTCCACCTGAAGGAGTGGATGAAAACAAGTGAATGAGAGCGCTCAGAACAACAAAAGCATGCCGCTTTGTTTGTGCTTTGATTATGGTTGATAAATCTCTCTGATTACACTGATTAGATTTCGAACTTCTAGGTCAGAACCTGTAATATTATTTAACACTAAGCGAACTGTCTATTAGTAATGAAACAGCGTATTTCGATTTTTATCATGAATACAGATATAATTAAATACTAATTTATTTAAAAACTTACACCAATAGGATTATGCCGTGGATGCTATCTTGTGGTTAGACAACAAAATATATTTATTCGGCACATAAATTCTCACAGTGCATTTTGGGTATTTTCTAGCTGTTGAATTGGGATTAGTTGAGGGGTCTTCAGAACACCCCTAGAAAGGGCTGTTCCCTCAAACAGTGCACTATTTAATGGTATAGAGAAGTGTTTTTGGATACAACCATGGTTAGAAATCGGGTTAGACGTGTGAAGCTGCGTTTCCATCCACCTATTTTTATGCGCATATTGAAATATCACATAAAAAACCTTGATGGAAATGCCAAGATGTTCACAAACTTTGAAAATGTGCATAAAAAACTGTTAGTCGGATAAACAGTGGCACAGTAGGAAGTGCTGTCGCCTCACAGCAAGAAGGTCGCTGGGTCAAACCTCGGCTCTGTTGGCGTTTCTGTGTTGAGTTTGCATGTTTTCCCTGCCGTCGCATAGGTTTCCTCCAGGTGTTCCGGTTTCCCCCACAGTCCAAAGACATGCGGTACAGGTGAACTGGGTAGGCTAAATTGTCCGTAGTGTATGAGTGTGTGGGCAAATGTGTGTGTGGATGTTTCCCAGAGATGGGTTGCTGCTGGAAGGGCATCCGCTGCATAAAAACTTGCTGGATAAGTTGCCGGTTCATTCCGCTGTAGCGACCCCGGATTAATAAAGGGACTAAGCCGACAAGAAAATGAATGAATTTGGCACCTGTTTATTAGGACGTTTTATTTGATATATTCCAGTTTTGTACATACATTCAATTTGCATCTTTGGATGAAAACATGGCTATAGCTTACATCACACTTGCATTACCAAGACCAATGACTGACGCATTTGTTTTAGGTTTCAGAGAGCTCCATTATCAGCTCCACAGTGGAAAATTTTTGACTGTCCCGAATCTGCATGGAATGTAACAGTTAAGGAAAGCGAATTATTCAGTAGCCATGGGACGATAACAGTGTTCAAGGTATACTGCGACTTGGAAAACTCAAGGTTTTAAAATCGTCAAAATTTTCTGCTATACCGTTCCTAAGGTACGAGTAAGATTTTTTGATTTCCATTTTTTTGTTTTTTTAGGACAACAGTATCTCCAGCAGAAAATATATCCAAATATGCTGTTTTAAATCAGTGTTTTTGAATATAATGAAGGCAGCAGAAGTCAATAATTCATTTAAATATTTAGCCTGACATGTTTACGGTTCCAAAATACTTTAAACATTTCCCAAAATAAAATATATTGTGTACAAAGGGGAAAATGTTTTGGTTTTTACCCAGACATTTAAAAAGAATATATGTTAGAGCAGCAATCAAAATACCATGAAATACTGATATTTATATCCAAGGTTATCATACTGTCAGAATCTTATACTGGCCCATGCATGCCTACTATTCAGCCTAATAAATAAACACTTTGCTGAAACAAAACTCTTGAGCAGCACCATCACCATGTACTCTGTTATTGTTGTGTTTATTTAAAACTGACACATACTGCACATGTCCACAGACCTTACACTTAGTATGTGCATGACAACAACATTTTCAAAGATTCCTGTTTTGGGTGTTTGCATGGAAATGATAATGGCAATGTTTTCAAACTGTTGCACTTTGGAACCAGTTCTCAAAATTAAGCATTTTCAGTCCCCAAAACGTCACATAAAATCTGTGTAAACGGCTCCTTATTGACTATGTGGAATATTCATTCATTCATTCATTCATTACATCTGGAGTCGGCACAGTAGATTAAACCGCCAACTTATCCAGCATGTTTTACAAAGCGGGCGCCCTTCCAGCTGTAACCCATCTCTGGGAAACACCTATACACTCCCATTCACACACATACAATGTGTACAATTTAGCTTACCAAATTCACCTAGTGCATGTCTTTGGAAACTCTTTGTCTTTGTGGGGGAAACCGTGAGCACGTGGAGGAAACCCACGCGAACATTGGGAGAACATGCAAACTCCACACAGATATGCCAACTGATACAGCCAAGGCTCGAACCAGCGACCTTCTTGCTGTGAGGCTACCGACCGTGCCACCCGTAAGTGGAATATTTGTAGCATATTTGTAAAAAAATTTGTCATATTTGGTGCAGGAATTGCAAAATGCATCTCTTCTTGATGATGGCCAAGTGGAGCCAATTTTCTTTCACTGTGGCAATATTTTTAACTGGGGTCCACAAACTCTCTCACACGATTTTAAATAAAATGCATTAGTAGAAACAGATGAATTAAAATTGCTATTAAATTAAAATTATTTTATATTATAGCCGAATATTGGTTAAAAAAAACATACTATATACTGTTCACTGGTCATTTTGTGCATTTTAGACCGCAACCAGTGATTTATGAACACAAAACCTCAATTCAATGTAATGCAAAATTAAACATTTTGAATAAAAAAAAGGTTAAAAGGTAAAAGAGCTGTAAAATATTAATATAGAAAGTTTCCTCATATTAATGCAGCATACATGGGCCCTGTTTTCATGGATATTTTAGAGAGCTTTTCAAAGCAGTTTAATATATTCATTTATTCAGTCATTTTCGGCTTAGTCCCTTTATTCATCTCCGATCTCCACAGCGGAATGAACCGCCAACTTATCCAGCATATGTTTTACGAAACGGATACCCTTCCAGCTGCAACCCTTTACTGGGAAACATCCATATACATGGTGAGAACATGCAAACTCCACACAGAAATGCCAACTGACCCAGCCGGGGTTCGAACCAGCAAACTTCTTGCTGTGAGGCGACTGTGCTACCTACTGCGCCACAGTGCTGCCCCACTGTATGAGAAGATATGTATGTATTTATTATATAACTGTATCTATTAGTCTTACAGAATTAAATACCAATACCAATTAAGTTATTTTTCATTGTTTATATTGAACTTAACAGCTAAATTATTACAATAAAATACTCTGGGCATAATATTTCTATATTTTGTGCTTTATTCATTCATTCATTTTCTTTTCGGCTTAGTCCCTTTATTCATCAGGGGTCGCCACAGCGTAATGAACCGCCAAATTATCCAGCATATATTTTACGCAGCGGATGCCCTTCCAGCTGCAACCCATGACTGGGAAACATCCATACATACTCATTTACATACATACACTACGGACAGTTTTAGCTTACCCAATTCAAGTATAGCGCAGGTTTTTGTACTTGTGGGGGAAACTGGAGCAATATGTGCTTTAGTTAGGCGAAAAATAAAACAAAGAATTTTAAAAGCCAACTTTTTAAAACTATGGTTAATAAGTCTCACACTCTGGAAATCCCTTTTTTTTTACGATAGCCATCAAATGTGGTTTTCAAACCTTTTCATTTTCAAGGACCCTCAAATGCATGCGAAGATCTGGACCCCTTACTAAAAACCATGTTTACAGCTAAACTGTTCATGAAGATATACAGCTCCAATGTTCAGCTTAAAACCTTTACAGTTTTGGAAGGGCTTCAGAAGTCCTCGTATATGAGATTCCTGGGAAATTAAAAAGTTTGGAAACCCTGGTCGAGACTGGCCAATGTGGTCGTAAAAACACATGCAGCGGCCCCTACTTTATGACCAGAATCAATTCATATTAAGCTGCTTGCTTGTTTATTTAATATTCATGTCAACTGTGACTAGAAAACAACCATCGTGCCACATGGGTCTGTCATATAACATTAGTTAGCTTGAGAGGAGCAAAACTTTACGACTAAACGTATTACTTGGAAAATACACAACAAACCCGAGAGCCAGAGAAATATGCCAACGCTTTACATCAAATACCCGCTTCACTTACACTGATTTACGTGCCCTATATATTCACAAAGGCGGTGGCCGTGTTATGAACAGTTCACTGGAATGGAGAATGGAAACAGAATATGAGAGAGAGTGAGAGAGGGCGAGAGAGAGAGAGAGAGCGAGAGCGAAAGAGAGAGAGAGAGGGAGAGAGAGACTTTAAATTCCCAAAGACACATCACCCTTCGTTCACCCCAAAAGCCACGTATTTAAAAATGTGTAACAATGTCTCATAACACACATTCCTGTCCTCATCCAAGGTCACCGCTCTGTCCGGTTCTACAAACGTCAACACACGCGCACACTTAAATCTGATACATGAATCGAGCGCGCTGACCCGTTCATCTCTCCGTCTATCGTGCACTTTCTCCGGGCAAACGGGCAGCTACTCACCCTCCGACAGCTCCAGCTCGAGCTCCGCCAGCCGCGCGCGCACCTCCAACGGCAGCGGTAACGAATCACGGTCTGCCATTGCGACTCCAACACATCCGAGCCTCGCGCGTCTGTTTCTCCCGAGCACACGGTGTCAAACGTGTGTTTCACGGTGCAAAAATAGACCTCATGAGTGTAAGCGGGGACAGGCAGCGAGCAGTCGCGTTACTGCAAACGCGTCATCACCGGTCGGGGTTTAGTCGGTTTACGGTTTCTCCTTCAGATCTTGGATTGTAGTGGTGCACAGGAGCGAAGCTGCCCGTGTATCCACTGCGGTGCCACCGTCACCGTGCCCGCTACTGCTGCTGCTGCCGTCGCGCTCACGTGACCTCGGTGCTCGTTCAAACGCAGAGAGAGCTACAGTGCGCGCGCGCGCCCGCCCGCTCTAACGGAAAACGGCAGCTGTGTGAAAATATACAAAGCTACAGCGCCGTCATACATCAACCGGGTGATAGCAGACCCTCTAAATAATTATACGTAAATAATATAAGAATATTCTAATTTAAGGAGACTATGCGGTGAAAGTGAATAAAATGCATTAGAAATTAAAATTGTGTGTGTGTGTGTGTGTGTGTGTGTGTGTATAGGCCTATATATATATATATATATATATATATATATATATATATATATATATATATATATATATATATATATATATATATATATATATATATATATATAATATATCCTCGGTGTGTATATTTTCTTTTTTATCTAAACAAAACGAATTATTTAGTTATTGTGTTAATATTTGTAAATGTATTATTATTATTAAGACTAATATGCTAAAATATTCCTTGCCAAGTTTTTTGAAGTATTTTATTACATAAATGAAGAACATTGAGATGATGATGCCTCCTGCTGGTGCACGCTGTTATGACAGCAGAAGTCAAATCAAGGACGGTTCATAACCAAAATCCATCTTTAAAGGCCTATCAACTTGAAAAATATTGATGAAGACGAAGTGTCTCAATTATTTATGCGTTGATCTATAAACTCATTTTATTGCAAAGATGGTCATACATATTCATCCAGATTGAGGGTTGTTTCCCACCTTTTTGAGTCCATACACTCTGATAAAATTTGGCTTATTGTAAAACAACGTTTTGTTAAATATGGACAAACCCAAAGAGTTAATTTGTTTAAATTTAATTTCATTACTTTTTAACCCAATAGTTGGGCTTGTCTATACTTGACCCAATGCAATAACAAACGTTTGGTATATAACATGTTTGTGCATTTTAAATAGGTTTTTAGTTAATTGTTCTATGTTTGGCTGTTGTGTCTTGCCTTGTGTGTGCTAGCTTAGTTAGCAAACAAAGCAAGAAACTTTTAATTAAAAAATTTTTTTTCATGTATGCTCTATTAACAAACTTCAGCTAGTACAAAATGCAGTTGCCAGAGTTCTTACCAGGTCTAGAAAATATGATTATATCACCCCATTGTATCCTCCTTACTGGCTGCCAGTTAAGTTTTGTATTAATTTTAAAATATTACTTTTTACCTATAAAGCTCTAAATAATCTAGCTCCCGTTTATCTAACCAACCTTCTGTCTTGTTACAATCCAACCCGCTCTTTAAGATATCAAAACTCAGGGATTTTGGTAGGACCTAGAAGTCGAGTAAAGGAGGTTGAGACTTCTCATTTATGGCTCCTAAACTCTGAAATAGCCTACCTGATAATGTCCGAGGCTCAGACACACTCTCACAGTTCAAAATAGATTAAAGACCTATCTTTTTAGGAAAGCGTACACTCAATGCATCACACAGCGGTATGATGCATGAATGTGCTCCACACATCTTGTTTAAATACACTATGAACAGCAGCTATGCTAATTATTCTCTTTATTCTCTATTTCCACTTGGGGATACTCGTCCCGAGGCCCTCAGATATTATGCAGTGCCACTGAAGCGATTCAAGATCTGTGAAGAGATGATCCCAAGGTTTCCACAATCCCGGACCAGGCCGCAGCAGCTGCTGTGTTGGTCATGGAGGAGTAGAGAGCATTCATCTGATTTCTGTGAATCTCCAGGGACAAACAAGTCTTTGCTGAAGTCCAACATTCTCCAGCCTCCAGCACCTAGACTGAGAAATGAGAAATGAGAAATGCCCTATAGGAGAAATGGTCGTGCCTAACTGATCCTATAGTTTCTCTCAAGGTTTTTTCCTTCACTTTCGCCAATTGGTGAGTTTTTTCCTCTCCGTTGTTTCCACTGGCTTGCATAGTTCAGGACAGGGGCGGACTGGCCATCTGGCAATTCTGGCAAATGCCAGAAGGGCCGGACCATTTTTTTAAATGTGGGCCGGTCAGTTTTTTATTTAAATTTTTTATTTTATTATTATTTTTTATATGTATTGTTTTTACATGCAGGCAGCTTTTATCTCGTGCAACATGTGAATATTATGATGACATTGATGATGGTAATAAAAGTAAATGTTAAGCATTTGGCCCAATCGGTGATAGTTTCGAGAGGGGCCGACTCAATCAAAGGTTATGCGGAGATAATCAAAATCTGGCAAGAATGTCAAACAAACAGTACGTATGGTAATGTGGGCTGGTGTGGCTATAGTGCCAGGGCTGAATTTTTGTCCCAGTCCGTCCCTGGTTCAGGACTTGTGGAGCTTTGCATCGATGGATTGCTCTTCATTGTTTGGACTTTCAGCAGTGAAAATTAAACCACACTGACCTGAACTAAACTGAGCTGAACTGAACTTTAACTCTGAAAACTGAACGGATACTGTTTTAATTCACTGTAATCTTATGTGACGCTGCTTTGACACAACCTACATTAAGAGTGCTATACAAATAAATTACCTGAAAACCTTGAAAACTTTTTTCCACCTTTTCCAGATCCATGGATAGCAATTATTACACATTAAAAACGAGTCACTTCATTTGGCGAAGAGAAACACTAAACAAGACACTTTTAAGTAAACATTTTATACTGGTTTTGAAGTGAATTTGCATACTGTACGTGTTCTTTTGCTTTGTAATGTTATTCTAAAAATAAACATCTATTTAAAACACAGCTGATTTCTTTCCTTTAAGGCATACAGCAGATTAAGACAGTCTAATAAATAGTAGCTTTAGCCCATAAAAAACATCCAGGCAGGAGTTGATTTATTACTTGTGGTTAGCAAGTCATGCACTTGGCCTACCTAATGCCCTTGTAAGAAACACACAACATAAAAACCAACAGCCGAGAACCAGACAGTAAAAACCACCTTAAAGACACCATAAAACAGAGCGCACATATGTGCAGAGTTCAGAGGAGAGCTAAAATTAAACGTCTGAGGGCTTGTTTGATCACTCTTCATTTATTTTGGTACAGATGCTACAGTATTTAAGAGGAATATTGAAAGCACAACAGAGCCGACCAGTTAATATGAGACACTATACGCAGTGTATTTTCTCAATTATGTAGTGATGAAAAGAGAAATCAAAGTATTAATTCTGTAAAACTTGGAAAAAGAATTTTGAAGCAGACTTTCAAACAGATCTCGCCACCTATTTACTCCCATAGTATTTATTTTTTAATAAATAACTATGTCAGTTAATGAGTGGCAAGATCTATTTGATTATAACTTTCTTCCTGTCTTTGAACATGCTCAGAACAGTGAAGATGATAGTGGACTTCAGGAGAAACCACCCTGCTTTCCCCCACTGAGCATCATGGACAGCATTATGGGACACTTACATTGACTCCATTGTCAAAAAAAAACTCGACAAAGGTTGTACTTCCTTCATCAGCTGAGGAAGTTCAACCTTCCAAAGGTGCAGTTGAAACAATTCTACAATTCCATCATTGAATCACTCCACTGCACGTCAATAGCTGTCTGGTTTAGCTCAGCTACCAAATTGGACTTCAAGACTACTTCAAATAGTTCTGACTGCTGAGCGATTCATTGGTACAACCCTCCCTACTCTCCAAGAACTGTACTTATTCAGAGCGAGTAGAAGGGCTGCCAAAATCACTCTGGATCCCTCACACCCAGCACACTGCCTCTTTGAACTTTTACCTTCTGGTCGACGCTACAGAGCACTGTGCACATGAACAGCCCGACACAGAAACGGTTTCTTCCCTCAGGCATCCATCTCATGAACCATCTCATATACTTCTCATGAAGTAGAAAAACATTACTACTTGCTATACACTTTTTATACACATATACACTTATTATACAACACACATGCCAATTTGCCCATGACAGCTGCACATAAAACGTTCATTTTGAATTATGTGAACAAAGAAAAAACATGCCTAGACGATCAACATATTTTTCTGAGACCCCGCACATTGACTTGTGTCCTCTGTAGTGGACATTGTGTTTTCATGAATTTTCTTTGAATTTTTTGAACTACTTTGTCAAGTCCTGTTGTACTATTCAGAGGACATCCTGACCTTTCTAGTCATTTCATTTGATTGGCTGACATGCTAGGAACCACTTTTTACACTGCATCCAAAATGGCCCCGACATACAAAAAAGCACAATTTATGAGAAGGAGAGAGGCATGTAAAATTAAGCTTTTTAAATGTTTTTTTTTACTCTTATTATTATTATTATTATTATTACATATATATTTGTTAATTAAAGTGTCAGGAACAAAACATTTAGCTTTCAAAGCTGTTAACTTGTTTGTGTTTCAAAATACCATTCTTTATTAAATGTCCACTATAGTGGAAAACAGGACCATCTTAATGTAATTAATGACTGCATTTTGTAGGGGGCAGAACTGAAGCAGTGAGGATTCTTTATAAGATAATTAAGGGAGACTCTGATTTAGAGTCTGACTATAAGATAATTCGAGAATTAGAGACAATTAGAGAATGACAATCAGTTTTAAATCACTTTTAAGTTAAATTTAAACTTGTTCGGCTCTCTTTCAGACAAAACAGTTTCAGGAATTTCAATACAAAAGCAAAAAAAAAAAAAAAAAAGGCTTTTGTTTTGTTTTAGTTACATTAATATTGGACTAATATCCCTTTACAGCCATATCCTACAGTTTTGTTGTCTGAGTGGCGACTGTGGTCCACTACAGTGGACATGCTGTAAAATTAAAAATAAAAACAAATTGTAAAAACTCTAAATTGTAGATTTTTTTTAACCCAAAGGATGTAAAAAATCACAGAAAAAGAGAGAAAAAAAATATTTTTTGGGGTCTCGGTGGGATATAGCAGTATGCATAGTTTTACATGTAATAAGCAATATACAGGTTGTTAAATAATAATATTAATAATAATGCCAACAACAACAATAGTGACAATAAAAAGCAAAAATTGAAGACTTAATGACAAAGACATACTAAAACAATTAAAAATAATAAATAAGTAAATAAATATATATGCACATATACAAATACACACATATAAAACACATTTTCTAACCAAAAACGCAATAAACCAACTCTGTATTTAAGGTTAAGAAAGGGTAAAATTAAGCCACTAAAAAAAATAAATAAATAAAAGTAATAGACAAATAGATTAAGATATTCAGTTACTAGAAGCCCAAAGAGGAAACCTTAAATTACTATAAAGAAAAAAAAAACATATCAAAATAATACAGAGGGGGTAAAATGTAATTAATTAATAAAAAAATTATAATAATTATGGAGCCTGGAACCAAAAGTTTTTGCTTTTTGATGTCTCCTTGATTCAAATTAGTAAGCCTTTAGGTTTTTCAGAGTTTGTGCCCAAAGTCTGATGTTGTCCTCTCTTGCACCATGGATGGGAGCAGTTGACATTTTCAGATACACAATATCAAGAAAAGTTTGAATCCAATGATGTTGATTTTAAGGTTGTGGGGGCTTCACTCTTGTTGCAACTATTTTCTTGGCTGCAGTGAAGCTAGCTAAAAACACTCACTTCTGAATTTTGTTAAGCCATTTATCAGAAAAATAGTTTAAAATGAAAATAGAGGGGGCGAGAGGGACTGAAATGTTTAGTATTGAAGACAAATTTTGCTTAACCATATTCCAAAAATAACCAAGCCCTGACAGTCCCAAATCATGTGAAAGAACGTACCAGTTTCTCCTGTATGACAGAGAGTGCATCTAGGATCAGGTTTAAGCTTCATGCTATGAAGTTTATGAGGAGTAATGCAAGTCCTGTGGATGATGTTTAAATGAATCTGTTGATGATTTGGATTCCTGGATAAAAGCATTACCATTGCCCAAACTTCGTCCCAATCAAAGCTGCGAGAAAGTTCTGAAATACCTGCTCGCTTAAAGAAGATTCTAATGACAAAAGGAGGTACATTTTATGTATAAAAAAGTATGTTTATAGTTTAGAAACCAAACGCTGTGTTCCTCAAGAGTCATGTAATGCGGTATATGCGGAAGGACTTTTAATTTGTCAGTAACCTGGGTTAAGCGCTTCCGGTGAACTGTATGTAATTAAAACAATTGTGCATTTAAGGTCTGTTTTCTTTAAAAATCAGTGATCTACATTGGCTGAGAGATTTCCGATATATAGTGCATCTCAGATTGTACAAGAAGCACTGCATTAAATTACATTTTCCCCTGCCATGTCTTTAAAATATGAACATTTATTTTGAACATTTATTTCACCCCACTATATTCAATGGAGCTTCTGCGCTAGCCTGCTGTAAACGGCTTTTCGTCTTGTTTTACACTTGAGCAACTAAATGATAGTCAAAGTCTATTTAACTGATTGTATTTTAATTACATTACAAAATCGATGCTGTAAAAGGAACCGTATAAAATGGAAAAAAGTCACTAATCGTTCACCGGAAGTTTATCAGTATGGGAAGAAACACTAGCTCCGCATATACCCAGTAGTTTCAACTAGGGGTGCTCAATAAGAGAACCCATCCACGGGACACCACAGGCTTTCATGGCTGCCCTCGGCTTTAAGTAAAAGAAAAAGGAGGAGCTTTGCAGATTAAAGTTAACAGAAAGTTTGTCGAAGGTATATAGAGGCCCTTTTCACCCATTAAATTACCCAATAAGGGAATACTTTTGTCATACCATTGTTGACAATCGCCACACTTAATTGGATGTTTATCAATTAATAAACCGTAGTTATTAAAAATAGGAGAACAAGGATTCCAGTTTGAATGAATATACAGACCTTTTCTGCTGCTCTCCAGACTGACAGAGCGTGCGATATTAAGGGGCCAAAACTGAGTTTACACTCATTTTTAGGTATATTACCCTGCACATATAGCGCAGTATATATATATACACCTGCACATACACTTGTCAATTTGTATATTTGCATTTACCACTTACTTCTATTTTTAAAATATATTCATTATTGTTTTTTTTTTGTCTCTAATTCTCTAATTAGAAGCTCTGTCTCGAAAACAAATTTCTCGGATGTGTGAACATACCTGGCAATAAAGCTTCTTCTGATTCTTCCAAGTATCTTCTATTGAGTTCAGCAGAAGAAAAAATATATACAGTCAACTTGAAGAACGGCAGAATTTTCATTGGGTGAACTATCCCTTTAAGTACAACTAAAAATTGCACACAACATATTTAAGTATTAACTATATAACACGTAAACGCTTACGCGTAGTGGTTCGACCAATCACGGGGAACTCATTTACATATCTCCACCTCTAAAGTTGTATTGTGAAGAGTTTACTGTTTTAGACAAAATTATGCAATTTAATACGAAAACACCGCAAATACTTCATACTAAACGTCAACGTGTTTTTAGTATTTCAACAACTCTGTCAGGTGATTTTTTTTCTCTAACCACAATCGAGTAGTATTTCCCCTTATGGAGGGTACATAATGCGCCCGCTATTGCCCTTGAGCACGCAGTGGTAGGAAGTTCACTGTAGAGGTTACAAACTGAGTGTTCATCACTATGCATTCACCTCGGGGAAGGTCTGAGACATGAGCCAATCGCTGCTCTAGCAGGGCATCATCTGAATGATGAGCGAGTGCACAGACACGTGGGTCACACTGTGGTGTTTCGCACGAGACGTTGATTTGCAAAATAGCTAATCAATCGATGCGATCCCAGTTGATTTGGAAACACTCGCGGCTGGCGGATTGAGTTCGATGTGTGAACCAGCGCTACGGGCTGGAACCCAATTCAGACTACTCTCCTACCACTTTTGTGTGGAGCTTATAAAATGACAAAACAATCTGATTTATTTACTTTTATTCATTTTTATTTGGCCTATTAATCAGGAATCATCAACTCATTCAGCATATGTTTTACTCAGCGGATGTCCTTCCAGCTGCAACCCATCACTGGGAAACACCTACACACACTAATTTAAACACATACCCTACAACCAATATTATTCATTCATTCATTTTCTTTTCGGCTTAGTTCCTTTATTAATCTGGGGTTGCCACAGCAGAATGAACCGGCAACTTATCCAGCATTTGTTCAGTGGATGCCCTTCCAGCTGCAACCCAGTATTGAGAAACACCCATACACTCTTGCATTCACACCCACACATACACTACGGCCAAATTAGTTTATTCAATTCACCTATAGCACATGTCGTTGTCACCCGAGCACCTGAAGGAAACCCACGCCAACACAGGGAGAACATCCAAACTCCACACAGAAATAACCCAGCCATGACTCTAAGCGACCTGTTGTGAGGCGACAGTGCTAACCACAGAGCCACCATGCCCCCCTGACTTATTTACATTTGTAATTTAAAAAAACTGAAAGTTACATGGTGTTATAAATTGTTTTGAATGTGAATTTCTTAACTTGAATACTGACCGTCTGAAATTTAAGGCAACAATTATTTTAAGGCAAATTTTTATTAACAGAAATTTGGCGCCACCCATTGGACATGTTGTGCAGTGGTTACAGTACAGGTCAGAATTAGCTCATTGTCTATAGGGGTGGTCAAATGTATATTTGTATTATCTAGTATGTTAGCAATATTAGTTTTTAAGATGCAAATCAGAGCTAACTATTTCTTACTAATTAGAGGACCCTCCCATACATGTTGTTTTCATGTCCTTTAGGGGGGATCAAGCATTAATAGGGGAGTCGGCAACACTTCCCTGTTGATGACCCCTGACCTACTTTCAGAATGCAATTAACTGGATGTCTGCAGTCTATGAATTCAGAACAAAAAAATCTGAAGTTTGAAAATATGTCTATAAAAATTTAAAGGCACAATATGCAAGATTATTTTAATATACACTGGTGCAGTGTTGGCGTCACGATAGCGCTATCGCCTCACAGCAAGTAGGTCGTTGGTTCGAGTCCTGGCTGGGTCAGTTGGCATTTCTGTGTAGATTTTGCATGTTTTCCCCATGTTAGTGTGGGTTTCTTCCGCATGCTCCAGTTTCTCCCACAGTCCAAAGACATGCGGTATATAGGTGAATTGAATAAACTAAATTGGCCCAAGTGTGAATGCAAGAGTGTATGAGTGTTTCCCAGTGCTGGGTTGCAGCTGGAAGGGCATCCACTAGGTCAACTCCTTGTTCAAGCTCTTGTTCTCTCCAAACTGGATTACTGCAACTCTCTACTAGCCGGGCTTCCAGCTAACTCTATCAAACCTCTTCAGCTGCTCCAGAATGCAGCAGCACGAGTGGTCTTCAATGAACCTAAACGAGCACATGTCACTCTGCTGCTCATCCGTTTGCCCTGGCTGCCAGTTGCTGCTCGCATCAAATTCAAAACTCTGATGTTTGCCTACAAAGCGACTTCTGGCTTTGCTCCTTCTTATCTACTCTCACTTCTGCAGATTTATGTGCCCTCCAGAAATTTGCGTTCTGTGAATGAACGTCGCCTCGTGGCTCCATCCAAAGAGGGAAGAAATCACTTTTGCGAACGCTCACATTCAATCTGCCCAGTTGGTGGAATGAATTCCCTAACTGCATCAGAACGGCAGTCACTCGCTGTTTTCAAGAAACGACTAAAAACTCAACTATTTAGTCTCCACTTTACTTCCTAATCTGCAATTGCCTCTTTGGATATACCACTAATTGTACTCAAAAAAAAAAAAAAAAAAAATTACTAATACTACTAATACTTTCCTTCTTAGACTTTACAGACCTGAAACTTGCCTACAGCACTTATTCATTGTTGCTCTTATAGTTGTGTAAATTGCTTCCTTGTCCTCATTTGTAAGTCGCTTTGGATAAAAGCATTGGATGCAGCTCAGATTGCATTGCACCACTTCTGCATCCAGACCACTCTAGAGAAATAAGCTATTTTTTAACTAGTGACACAGACAGAGTCCTGAGTCGCCACGCTAATGACCACAAACACCCATAATTTCTGGTTTGTTTTATTGAAAACGGAAACACCAAAGATGCTTTTAACCCTTTAAAACCAATCAAAGCACTCCTAATTTACTAACAATGTGCTGTTTTTATTAGACTGTACAGAGCAACATTACCACAATACTAAAATGTATTTATTCAGTATGATAATACATATCACCTTTACAAGCTGAAGAACCAGAACTGTGGCATAATAAAACAGCTTTCAGCGTTACTCTGCTTCATACTAATACATTTTGAATACTTACCTCATCCATGAACATGATTTCTGCAGGGTGTCCTGTGGGATGTAATGAAGATAACAACTCCCATGATTCCACACTCAATCACAGCAACAGACTACTCTTTTGTTGGTTGTGAATAGGCTCCCTCTAGTGGTAGAAATGAATGAATGAATGAAAACATTTACATTTTTAATGTTTAATTTTTTTAAGGTTGCCTGTAAAGCAAATAATCATCTTTTTACCCTCTGCTTTAGAACACTGTGGGCTAAATTAATTAAAATTATGTAATTATAACTATATTGTTGTCTTGGAGTGAATATCAAAGTTTATTTTGTAGTCGTTAGTTAGTCAGTTTGTATGGTAGTTTTTATATGGCACTGCACAAAATTAATAATGTTAAAACAGCCTAAGAGAGTGATTCAAAGCTACACACACACAGATGCGCACGCATGCATTGTGATAAAAGGCTTGAACTGTATATCATGCGACCTGCTTAACATCTAGCAGTGTTACAGAATACGTGTTATAAACATGCACTGAGCAAATGCACAAGGTTTTTAAAGTCCACATCAAATCAGAATATAATTCTGGGGGCTTTTATCGGAATATGCTGGCTATCTGTAAGCTAGTGTGTTCAAACAATGCCAAGTTTTGCATTTAAAAGACAAATGCATTCAAAACTTACCGTATTTTATTTCCATTTGTGCTTCAAATTCAAGATACTAATTTCAGACCAATTAAATTCCCTCAAGAATCTAAAGTATCCCTTTCCTTATACCACACTGTAAAATGCAACAGTCAACTGTATCAAATGAAATGAGTGTAGTTAACTCAAAACTGACTGAATTAATTCTACTCATTTGAAAAGAGTTTTGAACTCAATGTTGAAGGTAATGAGTTGATTAAATACCCAATTACTTCAACTTAAATGAAGTTCACAGTACTCGTAAGATTAGTTTTTGAGCTTAAATGGTTTGTTGCAATCGGTTTCATCAAATGGTTTGAGTTGCTTTAAATTTTTGGGTTTTACAGTAAACAAAAAGATGCTAAAACTGTGGTTAAAAATTAGTCACTTGTTCACACAGTTACTCTTTTACATATTGAAATTTAGTAGATTGGTGTAAAATTAACCAGTATAAGCTGGATCATATATCCTAAGAACACAAAACACATTAGACCCTTTTAAATTCTGCACTGAATTAGTGCTGCAATGTAAAGCCACATGAAGGAGGTTAGCAGGAGAATCCGTTAGATTATGACTCTGCTTTCCTGTTTTAGTAGAAATTATATCAATGTGATTCAACTAGGAACAAGTAGCGGTCAGGACATTTAATACAACTACAAGGACAGAAATATGCTTTTTACTTGTTGGAATCTGGGAATTACACTACTTCATCTATACCTTATATGATAATTATAAAGATAAATACAGCAAACACTTAGCATCCACATCAATTAATAATTTATTGTTGAGCGCAAACTGAAGTTGAATATTAATTCATATACAAATTAGACTAAATTAACATTACGTTTGCAATGCAAACTTTGCATGAATTTACAGAGAAATTAGTATTATTGTGTCAAAAGTTAGATGAATTAAAGAAAAAACATAAGTGGAATATAATTGTGTTGGCATAATGAGGTAACCATAGCAACAGTTAGCTGCTCTAGCCCTTAAAGGTAGCTACATTTAATACGCAATATACATTACAGTTATATGGCACTATGTAAAAAGTCATTCTGTGGCCTTGTAGATTTCATTAAATTGAATATGTAGACTTTATTTAATAAAATTAATTACCTGTTTTTATTTTGAAATTACTTAAAAATGTCTGTAATAAAATAAAATCAATTTTATTATAAGAATTTAGCTATTATTTTTTAATAATTTCAAAAAGAGGAAATATTAATTAAATCC
Source organism: Danio rerio (assembly GCF_052040795.2). NCBI lineage: Eukaryota > Metazoa > Chordata > Actinopteri > Cypriniformes > Danionidae > Danio > Danio rerio. The sequence continues at coordinate 45,964,217 of NC_141022.1, forward strand.
AAAGTGATTAAAATGAGCATTTTCAAATTCACAATCAGTTTCTGTTACAACCAATAATTAAATCAATAATTTTGGTTAAGATTTGCTAGTTTTTTAAATACTGTTTGCAGTTACTCATGTTAAACGGCTATTTTTAAATACGCTAATTTAATTAATAGTTACTTAATCCTTATTTGGATACACACTCCACACACTGTATAGAATTACACTGATAATCACATAACACAAACATTTTTTTTTAAATCTTCCTAATTTGACATTTACCTACTTTAAAATACTGCTGTCACTTAAAAAGCAATATATACCCTAATAATTAAATAGCCATTTAAAATACAAAGCGGAAAGCTAGTCTTTTTAAATAAGCTTACTAAACTGTTACTGTGAGGTAAAAACTTGTATTTGGCTTTACACTATAAAAATGCAGAGTTCCTTAATTGAATTTACAAATTTAAGCTGAACATAAAACAATTAAGTTACCCCACAGAACCCTTTAGAATTGTATTGATTCAACTCTTCATAAACAAGCAGTTTGAACAAGCATCAAATATATATTTAGTTTGAGTGTTGATGGCATTGCAATTCTTTCAGATTTTTCTTGGAATGGTAATAGCACAGATGGCTATGGATCTTTTTATATCTTTATGGCAGAGTGGTGGCTGTTATATCACATTAGGCTTAATACCAAGATTTCACCGCTTTATTAAGTGGGTAACTGTGTGGTTACCATGGTAAATCTTCGAAAGGGCATGTGTAAGCGCAATGAGCGCGTGGCTTCGGGGCGGGTGGTTGTCGGGTCCATCATCACAGTCCAGTTACCCACGACTGTACGACTTACAGCACAGAAAAAGCCTCGTCGCTCATGCACCTTGACTCAGCGTCAACACCGCACGCTCAACCGGTGCATTCGGTCATTTTGAGAAGCTTGACTGTGCGGTAATGTGCGTTTCGTGCCTTCACTGCTCGGTGTTCCAGCACCGCGCCCGGATGGAAATGTGTCTTCCGGGGAAAAGCATCTTTCAGCCAACGAGACACCGAGCACAACACTTCGCGCAGCCTGGACATCTGCAACTTTCAACAGAAGCTCGTGCCTTTTTAAGAGCGCGCGCGATTTGAGACGAACATCTATGGCCAAACTTACGCGTCCAAGAGGGGAGAAGAGCCGTGGAATATCTGACCGAGGCCCGTAAGATCGCAGACCCCTCGTTTTTTTGCCATTTCATTCTGATCTTACTGCCGTCATTCATGGATGTGCACGCAGAGGCGGGTCCGTTGCACGTGCAGGCGGTGGATGAGCCACCGGGAGGCGCCACCGTGACCGTCACCGCCGCGCAGTTTCAGCCCCAAACTGTGCCGGGGAGCGACGGCGAGGATGTCCTGCAGGAACCGGGCGCTGGAGTTCAGACACCGTCACCGGCAGCCGCGGAGGCTGATCCTATCACGGAGATCGAGAGCGAGGATGGAGCGTGCGCAGGGACGGACACACTGCTGGAGGACAGCGGCGGACAGAGCGCGGTGAAAACGGAGACAGTGGGCTCCAGCTGCAGCAACGAGAGCTGTGTCCCGACACCTGGATGTCGGATCTGCTTTCAGGGAGCCGAGCAGGTGAAGTCAGGTCGTTCGTTCGTCCCGTTCACGCTGTTTATTGTCGGCTAGCAGCCTATATTTATGCGTCACACAGACGACGTGTTTGGTTGTTGCCAATATTGTGCGCAGTTCAGAACAGAACCGAGAATGCTTTATAAAATTACAGTTAAATTCCTGAACTTGAACTGAATTTGAATTAAAATTGTCATTTATTTATTTAATTTAATTCCCCCCCCCAGTTATTTTCATTTCTTTATTTAGCATTGTGTTAATCTAGACCGGTTTATTAGGAACAAACAATGAATCAACATTCGAAATACTAAAGATGTATATAAAACAGGAGCACAACAGTATATATAGCAGCAGGGGTGTACAAACTCGGTCCTGCTGGAGGGCCGGTGTCCGGCCGATTTTAGCTCCAACTTGCCTCAACAAACCTGCACGAATGTTTCTAGAAAGCCTGTAGCCTAAGAGCTTGGTTAGCTAGCTCAGGTGTGTCTGATTGGGGTTGGAACTATAACATTTGCAGGACACTAGCCCTCCAGGACCGAATGGGCACCCTTGATATAGAATATATAAGTATAGCTTGTAAGTCTTGGAATTTAAAGGCAGTAATTTAACTATTTAGTTCCAATTCCAATTTTGTTTACCATGCTAGAAACATTGTTTCCCAAAATCCACACATTAATTTAGTTAAAATTCAGCACATCTCCTTTTAACAGCTGGGAAGGTAAAACTCATTTGTTTTCCCCCCAAAGGGAAATACATTTTTCAACAACAGCTAAAAAAATCTTCTAAAAACAGACCCTTTGTTGGTAATAGACTGGATGTATTTGATGAACCCATCTGTTCGCATTAATTCAGTTTATTTTTTAAAGCAAGTTAAAGGCTAGACAGTTGTTCTTGCATCTGCCAGTGCTGTGATTTATTTATTTATTTTTTTTGCTATTTTATAAAGTCCTTTTTTTCAAAATACATTTTTTAAGAGTTCATACTTTTTCACGATTTTTAGTAAGCTTGTTTAGCATACTGTCCCAGAAGAGAGCCCTGAGCTCAAGGGATCCTCGAGCCCAGGGCTACCTGCCACTCACAGGGCGAGAGAGGACATTAATATTGGGTATATCTCAAAAAGTCCCCCACCATAGGGGACTATGGCGCCAATTTGGTTAGTAGGTTTTCATATAAAACATGTCTTTGGACGGTGGGAGGAAACCAGAGAACGCGGAGGAAACCCACATGGACACGGTAAGAACATGCAAACTCCACAAAGAAATGCAAACCGGCCTGGCAAGGACTAGAGCCGGTCTTGCTGTGGGGCAACAGTGCAAACCACTGAGCCACTGTGCTGCCCAATCTAGGTTAAGAGAGGAGGAGAAGGGGAGGAAGAGGGGTTTCTTCCAGACGAAGATGGTTGTGGACTAAAGACTGTGGTTATTTATAGTGACTTAGGAATCATCTGATTGGAAGATCATGCATTAGTTAATGCAGGACCGGCTGTGGTCAATCATAAGCTCGTGATCCTCTCGAAGTTAGTTTATAAATAAACTTCACTTAAGTGTTTCTTTTTTCTACTTCAGTACTACTTGCATACACCAAATTGGCCAGCTTTTATTTCATGTACACAATCTGAAAACTTATATATGTTCATATGTAACATATATATTTTTTCTGAATAGCATTTTCGGAATTGAATGATAAAAAAATGTCCAATAGCTCCTCTGTAAAAAAACAGTTCACTTATATATGTACCAAAAAATTTGCATACAGAAAATTTCACTCATCAGAGAGTGGCAGTGAACAAAGCTTCACCCATTTCCATGCAAATGATATTATCGATTGATTAAAAAACTAGAAATATTTAATTTTATATAGATGCAATCAACCATTAATATGAATATTTTTATATATATCAACATTTTTTAAAATGAATCTTCAAGGCTTTATGGGATTGTAGCTCTCTACTTCATTCTTCTTTGCTCTGTTATATTGTTACACATTGTAGCTGGTTGATTTGGTTCATAACAAAGTCCCTACGGGACAAATGAATTGGAAAATGTGGGTGGGCACTAATGCACACCACAGAAGCAGTTTGTGAAATGTGGTTGTCCCATCCAGACATGTTCATCCTATATATCATAAATACATCCAACTGTTGACGAGCATATGACAGTCTGTGAAACATAAACATGCTAAACATCTTTAGAATTTATTATGGACCTACATAATTAATGCAATTATTAGAATATCGGAAACATCAATACTTTTTAAGGCTTTAAACAGACAGTGTGTGTGTGTGTGAGAGAGAGAGAGATCCATTAGAATACCTGCTGCTGCATTGATGTCTAATGCTCTTCTTCACTTCCTGCAGCTAATGTGCTTCCTCCAGGCGCCTTGTGTTCGTGTGTGTGTATGTGTGTGTGTGTAAATGTGCTCCACTCTCTTCCAGACTCATTATAGTTCTAAATGAGGATGTTTCTGAAATTATTCATGAATGCACTGATGAATCGTTTCCCGTCCGCTCGACAGATGATTCTCAGTCATTATGTGTATAGTGTTTCATTCACTCCAAATGTTCTCCTGGTTGAGATGGACACAGCTCCTCTGCTATATTCTCTTCACAAGCTCAATGCTCATCTGGTCTGCAGAGGAACTCAATATGAACAAATCAACAGCCATCAATCATCAGCTCATACTCTGAGGAGTTTAGTCTCTAAAGTGAGAGCTTCCAATGGACGAATGGTGTAGTGGTTGATCAAAAATGGCATCAACATCACAAAATGAACATGTGCAAAGTATCATGGGAGTGAAGGGTGTTCATTACTTGGAATCTTGGAAATCTTTAATTCTGAATGGTCCTTTGAAGTGGCCAGTTTTGAGCACTTTGAAAAGACCCTTCAATGTGGAGGTCATGATTGTTATAATGTCTTCTGGGACAGACAGACTTATATTACTGTTGGAATGCAACTCCTGTCTTTTATCTTTATGTCTGTGATTGGTTGATTGATGTGGCTGAGTGTGCTGTGATTGGCTGATTGATGTGACTGAGTGTGCTGTGATTGGCTGATTGAGGCGGGTCTACAAGTTGTGATTGTATGATTGAGGAGGGTCTACAGGTTGTGATTGGATGATTGAGGCTTGTCTACAGGTGGTGATTGGTTGATTAACATGTCTGCATGTGTTGTGATTGGCCGATTGAGGTGTATGTATGTTGTGATTGTATGTATGATCTCATTGTAATATGATTGGCTGATTGAGGTGTGTCTGCATGTTATGTTTGGATGATTGAGGTGTGTCTGTGTGTTGTGATTGGCTGATTGATATGTCTGATTGTACTGTGATTGGCTGATTGAGGTGTCTATGTGTGTAGTGATTGGCTGATTGAGGTGTGTCTGTGTGTTGTGATTGGATGATTGACGTGTGTCTGTGTGTTGTGAATGCCTGATTGAGGTGTGTCTGTGTGTTGTGATTGGCTGATTGATATGTCTGATTGTACTGTGATTGGCTGATTGAGGTGTCTATGTGTGTAGTGATTGGCTGATTAAGGTGTCTATGTGTGTAGTGATTGCCTGATTTAGGTGTTTCTGTGTTGTGATTGGCTGATTGATATGTCTGATTGTATTGTGATTGGCTGATTGAGGTGTCTGTGTGTGTGATTGGCTGATTGAGGTGTGTCTGTGTGTTGTGATTGGCTGATTGAGGTGTGTCTGTGTTGTGATTGGCTGATTGAGGTGTGTCTGTGTGTTGTGATTGGCTGATTGAGGTGTGTCTGTGTGTTGTGATTGGCTGATTGAGGTGTGTCTGTGTTGTGATTGGCTGATTGAGGTGTGTGTGTGTGCGTGTTGTGATTGGCTGATTGTTGATTGTGTGTGTGTGATGTGACTGGCTGATTGAGCTGTGTCTGCATGTTGTGATTGGCTGATTGATGCGTGTCTGTCTTTTGTGATTGGTTGATTGAGGTGTCTATGTGTGTTGTGATTGGCTGATTGTTGTGTATGTGTGTGTGTGATGTGATTGGCTGATTGAGGTGTCAGTATGCATTGTTATTAGCTGATTGAGGCATGTCTGCTTTTACTGTGATTGGCTGATTGATGTGTGTATGTGTTGTGATTGGCTGATTGAAGTGTGTATGTGTGTTGTGATTGGCTGATTGTGCTGTGTGTTCATGGTGTGAATGGCTGATTGATGTGTGTGTGTGCGTGTGGTTGTTGTGATTGGCTGATTGAGGTATGTGTTATGTGATTGGCTGAGGTGTCCGTATGCATTGTGATTGGCTGATTGAGGCATGTCTGCTTTTACTGTGATTGGCAATCAATGTGTCTGCATGTTGTGATTGGCGTGTTTGCTTGTACTGTAATTGGCTGATTGAGATGTATCTGTATCTTGCGATTGGTGTGTCTGTTCTGATTGGCTAACTGATGTGGCTACTGTGATTGGATGATTGATGCATTTCTGCGTGTTGTGATTGACTATTGACGGGTCTGCATGTGCTGTGATTGGCTGATCGACGTGTCCGTGTGTGTTGTGATTGGCTGCAGGGGGAGCTGCTGAGCCCGTGTCGCTGTGCTGGCTCAGTTCGACATGCCCATCAGCAATGTCTGCTTAAGTGGATCAGTGAGAAAGGCTCCTGGAGCTGTGAACTCTGCAACTACAGATTCAACATTCTGCCTATACATATCAAACCACCACAACAGGTAAACATCAGTAAACATCCGTCAGGGCTAAAAGCACATACTTATTAATAGCAAACCCAGAGGACTGATCATAACTTTGGAGTGGTCTCTTAATTCCTCCAGTGCTGCATTTACATTGTGATCCCATAAAAAGTATGAAGGCTCAGGCACTGCATTAATATATACAGTGATAATATATTTGCTTTACAGTGATAATAATGTTTTGCAATCTGCTTGTTTGCAACATTGAAAAGATTTTAATTTTAAAGAAATAATAATCACATTTGTGTTTATATTAGTCGCTATCGGGAGCTGTGATCAGTGACTGTGTGTGTGTGTGTGTCTTATAGTGGCAGAGAGTCACCATGACTCTGGTGGAGAAGGTTCAGGTTATTGCGGTGTTTCTGGGTGGGCTCTTCCTACTGGCCAGTGTGTCCTGGTTGCTGTGGTCAGCACTGAGCCCGGAGGCATTATGGCAGCGCAGTGACATCCTGTTCCAAATCTGCTATGGCATGTATGCAGTCATGGACCTTGTGTGTATTGGTAAGACAAACCATATGCACTCAAACCGAATTAAATGAATTAAAATTTAGACCTATTTGGCAAATACATGCCCACTTACTCACTGCTGACCAATCGAAAAAAGTGTACTATATTAGAGGTGCATTATGTGTTTACTTAGAACTTTAGTGAGATTTAACATCGGTCCTTTAACACTGATTTAACACCGAAATCTTTTATGACAGCCGATGTTTGCCACTGCTATTAAGATTTAAGTGTTGATTATATCTGAACTGAAATCAGAACTCAATCAAACCAACATCTTGTAAATCAGAATCAAATTTTAAATTCAAAGCTGTATTAAAAATGGTGTTTACTAGAGGTTTATCAGTATAGCAGGGAAGAAATTATTTACATTTAACATTCTAATGTAGTGATAAAATACTCTAATTACTCTAATTAATCACCAAAATACTCAAGACTTATTCAAACATATACACTTACCGGCCACTTTATTAGGTACACCTTACTAGTGCCTTAATCCTTCGTGGCATAGATTCTACAAGGTACTGAAAATTATCCTCAGAGATTTTGATAGCATCACAATAGTTGCTGCAGGATTTGTCATCTACACATCCATTATGCGAATCTCCTGTTCCACCACATCCCAGATGCTCTTGTTGGAGTGAAATCTGGTGACTGTGGAGGCCATTTGAGTACAGTGAACTCATTGTCATGTTCAAAAAACCAGTATGAAATTATTTGTGGTTTATGACATGGTGCGTTTTCCTGCTGGAAGTAGCCATCAGAAGACACTGTGGTCATAATGGATAGGACATGATCAGCAACAATACTCAGGTAGGCTGTGGCATTGACACAATGCTCTATTGGTACTAATGGGCCCAAAGTGTGCCAAGAAAATATCCTCCACACTATTACACCACCGCCAACAACCTGGAGGATGGATCCATGCTTTCATGATGTTGATGCCAAATTCTGACCCTACCATCCGAATGGCGCAGCAGGAATCGAGACTCATCAGACCAGGAGACATTTTTCCAATCTTCTCTTGTCCAGTTTTGGTGAGCTTGTGCGAATTGTAGCCTCAGTTTCCTGTTCTTCGGTGACAGGAGTGGCACCCGGTGTGGTCTTCTGCTGCTGTAGCTCATCCGTCTCAAGGTTGGACATGTTGTGTGTTCAGAGATGCTCTTCTGCATACCTCGGTTGTAATGAGTGGTTATTTGAGTTCCTGTTGCCTGTCTATCAGCTCGAACCAGTCTGGCCATTCTCCTCATCAACAATGCTCCCACAGAACTGCCACAGATCGTTTTGACCATGTCTAGATACCTAAATGAATTGAGTTGCTGCCATGTGATTGGTTGATTAGAAATTAGCAATAACGAGCCGTTGAACAGGTGTACCTATTAAAGTGGCCGGTGAGTGTACATTAAATAAGACATCACTAACAGGAAAAGTAGAAAATAATGAGTATATAGACCAGTATAGTGCAAAAACTGAAAGAATAATCCAGTAAAGTTTTATCCATGAATCACTTTGGATTTAAGAATAAATAATGTTAGATTAATAATAGTTGTTTTTTAAAAAAAAGTTCCACAAATATAGTAGTTAACGACAACTGAACCAAAAACGTGAAATTGAATTTGCACCATTGCACCCCTAGTGTTCACCTATACTAATAACATGTCCTGTGTTCACAGGTCTGATTGTTCATGAAGGCGGCGCTGTTTACAATGTGCTTTTACGATGGCGAGCTGTAAACCTCTTATGGGATGTCCAGAACTACGATAAAAGCAGAGACCTAGAGAACACACACAGCCCTCACCGCAACCTATGGTTACCCCTCACACACACACACACGGTGTCGAACACACATACGCAAACCACCCGACTGGAGTCATCTCCTCGTTGCCCGCTCCACCTCTTTTCCATGTGCCTGAATGGGACCACCAACCTCTCGCCACAGGAGCAGGGCTCGGGCGAACTCGTTGTCAGAGTCACGTCAGTTTGACCTATCGGTAAGCCCCGCCCTCTCTTAGTTTGCTACTGTTGTGAACTCAGACAAATAAAGAGAGTTGCTAACTTTCTTACAACGAGCGCTTTGTCCTAAGGTGTTTTTGATACATTTTGGAGATGGAAGGAGCACCTCTTGTTGAGAAGTGTCTAAGTGGGATTTAAATATGCAATGGAGAGATACATTTGAGTAAGTATGGTGGTTAACAAGATTCATTTGGAAGAAAGCATCCCAAATTACCACAGGGTAAGATTAAAGTCCGCATGAACCATAAGCTGTGACCATTTTTATTTTTTTATTTTTTTAGAGAAATGGAATATTAAATGACAAAACAGTGGGTGTGGCTTTTTATTTTACTGCGATCTGATTGGATGTAGTAAAGTAGGCATTTCTTAACAGACACCCCCTCCCCGCTATTTCTGTTTGTTGTCAAAATTGACAGCTGGAGGGGCGTGGATAGGTATGTTAGCTACACCCTACACCTCGGACAGACATAATCTGAGAATAACATTTTCTTAATGAGATGCACAGATTAATTTTTCACCAAAAAACTGGCAATGTAAGCTAACAAAATCAGTAAGCTTTGATTTTTATTTTAATTTATGGAGATCACAGGCGCTAACTAGCTAACGTTAATGCTACCTATCTAACTTAAGGCAGAGGCTGTATTACTACAATTGAATAACTTGCATTGAAATTAGTAAAGTTAAAAGCATTGTTGGTGAGACTTACTTTCGAATAAATATATACACTACCTGACAAAAGTCTTGATCCCAGTTATAAGAGCAACAAATAATAGCTTGACTTCTAGTTGATCATTTGGAAAAGTGGCAAAAGGTAGATTTTTCTGATGAATCATCTGTTGAACTGCATCCCAATCATCATAGATACTGCAGAAGACCTATTGGAACCCACATGGTCCCAAGATTCTCACAGGAATCAGTCAAGTTTGGTGAAGGAAAAATCATGGTTTGGGGTTACATTCAGTATTGAGGCCTGTGAGAGATCTGCAGAGTGGATGGCAACATCAACAGCCTGAGGTATCAAGGCATATGTGCTTCTCATTACATTACAAACCACAGGAGAGGGAAAATTCTTGAGGAGGATAGCACTTCGCATACTTCAGCCTCCACATCAAAGTTCCTGAAAGCAAAGAAGATCAAGGTGCTCCAGGATTGGCCAGTCCAGTCACCAGATATGAACATTATTTAGCGAGTCTGGGGTAAGATGTAAGAGGAGGCATTGAAGATGAATATAAAGAATCTTGATGAACACTGGGAGTCTTGCAAGATTGCTTTCTTTGCTATTCCAGATGACTTTATTAATAAGCTATTTGAGTCATTACCGAGATGGATGCAGTCATGGGAGTCATACATAATATTAATTCTTTTTTCACTGCATCATGACTTTATATTCTACACTGTACATTATTTCTGTTAAGTGACAAGACTTCTGTCAAAGCAAAGTCAGACCTTTACTGTCCTAATTAAATAATAAGAAATCAAGGCATGACCATATTTTATTTTGGTAAATAAGCGTAATCTAGAGGCCTTTGCATTCCATATAAGCCACTTCTGATACCAAATGATCAACTAGAAGTCATGTTATTATTATTTGTTGATTCTAAAACTTGGATAAGCGACAGAACGTTTCTAGTGTAGTTTTGTCAATTTTTTTTGTTGTTAATGTCATTTTGCTATGTCTTTGTCTGAATTGTTTGAAAATTCCGACACCCATCCTATTAGGACAGCTGGAATTCCTCCAAGTACCGCAAGCACAACATTTTACCACTTGTATTGCATACATACTGATGAGGCCAGTGTCTCTCTATTGTTCTGAAAACTAAAGTTGTTCATGTTCTCATCCCTGATACTCAAATACCATTAACTTATCTGCGTTGAAGGGGAGGGGCTTACCGATAATTAAAAAAAACTCATTCAGGGACCAATATGGGAGTGGCTAACCAATGGGCGGAGCCTCAGTGCTGAAAGGAGCCTTACTTGAAAAGCACTTTAGAAGATACGCAAACTGAATCGAACTGTATATTGAACATGTACTTTGAACCTGGATATTGGGATCAGTCTTTGAGCGAAGAAAGACTGCAAAGCACTCCATACACGGACTATTACAGAATTATAATGCACACAAAATGAATTACTGCTGTTAGACGAATGAATGTTTGTTTAAAACCTACTTTTTTCAGGTTTATGATCATTTCTTTATTGATGAAGTGCTGTTTCGCTACGCTTCACCTACCATGATAAACTGTACCGTGTTCCAGTTACAGGAACATTTGCTTTAAGCAGCCTTTCCACTATCACTGACATTCATTTGAGATTTACTAGCTGTTAACTTTTTCACCAATGCTTGTTACCTTCCCTCATTCAGTCTACAAATATATCCACTGAAAAAGAAATGAAAGTTTTACAGATATAGTGTTGAAAATAAGGCATTTTAGTTTAAAAAGAGAGTTGGTCTAACTAATTTCAATCCATGAAAGTTATTTACATTTTAATAATATTTATACATTTTTTACACAGACATGCTGACTTTATTAAAAAGGCAAAGGCCAGTTCAAATATTTTCACATCTATATCTTGATTTGATTAAGTGTACATCCCCCTTTTTGAATTATATGTTTAAAATTCTGCCAAATTCCATGACGTTCCACGTCATGATTCCATCCTTATTTTCCACACCGCAGTAGCCATATCAATGGCAGTTAATAAAAATTTCTCTCCATTGGAAACATTTGTCGGAGATAGAGAGAAGGCAGCTTTACAGTTAACACTACTCTAGAGCAGTGTTTCCCAACCATGTTCCTGAAGGCACACCGACAGTACACATTTTCAACCTCTTCCTAATCAAACACACCTGAATCAACTCATCAGGACATTAGAAGGGACTCCAAAACCTGAAATGAATGGGTCAGATAAGGGAGACATCCAAAAAATGTACTGTTGATGTGCCTCCAGGAACAGGGTAGGGAAACACTGCAGTAGACAACACCACTAATACATCCATCTCACAGGGAAGTGCTGGAGAAACACAGGGGGATTGCAAAAGTTGAGTGCATCTTTTGCCGGTATGATATTCAGAAATGCGAGCTCTCATTTTACTCTGTGCCCATCTGATTTTTACCATCCCTCAAAATGTCTTCTGTCAATGCTTAAGTTAAACATTGTCTTTAAACTTGTGTCCTTAAGATACCAAACATTGCCTGGGAAATTCCACAAGCTATTTAAGACATGGTACATAAAATAGGGAGTGAGATAAATACAAATATGTTTTATCATAAAAAAGCACACTGAAAGCCTTCATAAAGCATATTAAAAGATGCAGCTACAGAGAATACATTCTTAGATTTTTTTTTTATCCAAAATTGGCACAGAAAATATCTTTAAAAATTCATTCCGGTATTAGAGCTGCATGAATCTGAAAAAATTTTAGGCTATTTTAGGCTATATCCTGTGAACAGAGATGCTTTTTTTCTCAAAAGCAGAAAAAATGGCAGTCTAAGCAAGGAGCATTTTCATTCTAAAATGGCGGTTTTATAACAAAACTGCACTAGTGTAAAAGCAGCTTGAGACTGAGATCAGGATTGTCCGTCATTTCTGAATAAACAACAAAAATAAGAAGTAATTTACTAGCAGATTGAACAAAATTATATATATATATATATATATATATATATATATATATATATATATATACACAGTTGAAGTCAGAATTATTAGCCCCTTTTGATTATTTTTACTTTTTTAAATATTTCCCAAACAATGTTTTACAGAGCAAGGAAATTTTCACAGTATGTCTGATAATATTTTTTCTTCTACAAAAAGTCTTATTTGTTTTATTTCAGCTGGAATAAAAGCAGTTTTGAATTTTTTAAAACTATTTTTGGGACAAAATTATTAGCCCCTTTAAGCTGATGTTTTTTTTTTCGATAGTCTACAGAACAAACCGCCATCATACAATAACCTGCCTAGTTCACCTTATTAACCTAGTTAAGCCTTTAAATGTCACTTTAAGCTGTATAGAAGTGTCTTGAAAAATATCAAGTAAAATATTATTTACTGTCATCATGGCAAAGATAAAATAAATCAGTTATTAGAAATAGGTTTTTAAAACTATTATGCTTAGTAATGTGCTGAAACAATCTTCCCTCCATTAAACTGAAATTGGAGAAAAAAATAAACAGGGGCGCTAATAATTCAGGGGGGCTAATAATTCTGACTTCAACTGTACATAGTTTTTTGAATTTGTCAGTTTGAATAAGTTGAGAAATCCCTCATCCTGGATGAATCAGCTTTTTGGATTCATCTCTTGAACACAATGTTATGCCTTCTATTGGCGTACGAATGTAATTTAAAGCACAAAGTTGATTTAATATGCTGATTTTGATCCAAACTATTAACTTTGTTCCAGTAATGGTATGATAATTTGACTGTTTGCAATTTAATCTTTTTAAGATGAATCGTAGAATTACTCTCCAGCCCTGGAAACACAAGCATTCGTCATATTTGGTGCTAGCTGATGATTAGCACAGCCTACAAATGATAAGTCACTCAGAAGTGCTTTAGAAGTACAATATCCTAAACGACAATAGGAAACACAGACAAACAGTTTAATGAATGTAAGAGTCTTTGAATGTCGTTACATTTATTGCCTATATACTGATGCACAGTAAAGATACAAAAAACGAGAATGATTTTCCTGCTGTTTTAGTGTTTTTATAGGCTTTGAGTAGAAAAATAATAGGACCAGAGGGAATAGTGTTATCACAATCCTGCAGCTCAACAGAAAAAACAAGGTTTATAAAATATACAGCTCCTCAGAAATATATAACAAACAATATAAACATTGCACATATTCACTGTCACATATAAAACAGATTTAAAGGGCACTCTGTGTGTGTGTATTGCATATGTATGTGTATTGATTTCTGTGTGTGTGCTTTTAAAGGCACTGCGTTTGAGTGCTTTTTTATTTTCGGGATCTGGACTTTCTGCCTGCAGAATTCCAAAGAAATGCTTTAGTGGACTTCAAATGTCGATACAACGTGAAATATGGAACAATTTCAAGCACAGGAAATGAATGCGTGTCTGTGGAAACATGATAGTGGCTGCTGTGAAAAGTGTCTCATGATATTGTCTTTGGTTCATTTATTTTGCACTGAAGGGTCATTCATTCATTCTGAAGTATATTTGTGTCTCATTTTCTGAGCTCAAAGGCACCTTTAAGAGAAGAGTTTGTGTTTTGTGCATGTGTGGGATCACCAGTTACTGCCATGGCTGCTGATGGATTGACAAGTGCTGAAACGTTTCTTCACTATGAGACTGATGTACGCCTTCATCAGCTTTGCGATGTCCACCACCTACAGAGAGACACAGACAGAGAGAAACCAGTTATTTTACTCACTGATATAACAATGTAAGTTTTCATTCATATTTTGTTTTAGATATCATTTTTTTTCGCCATTTAATTATTTATGCAAACTTTTTGTACGTAAGGATAAACCAATGATACTTTAACATAATTACATACTAAACACAAAGAATGTTTTCTACATTTTATATACAGACGACCACATTGTTACATTATCCCAGGATCTGTGAAAAGGACTACATGCACTGTAGTTGGCGATGTCACTTTGTTACAAAAACACGCTCCTGTAGCCTATTATTGTTTTTGGGGCTGCCAAGTATGTTTAAAAGACTACAGACTAAAGGTGTAATACATAAGCATGTAATGTTTTCACAAAATCCTGTTTCTTTAGTATATGTGTGGATGATAAATTGTATCATTTTCAAAACCTTGCTATTTAAAACTGGTTTTCAAGTTTGCATTTTCAGACCCCAAAATCCAGCAGTCTAAAAAAGGAACATCATAAAAAGTAGTGCAGGGAAAAGATTAATCGTGATGAATCGCATCCAAAATAAAAGTTTGTTTTGACATAATATTTGTGTGTGTGCTGTGTATATTTATTATGTATATCTAAATACACACATGCATGCATATATTTGAGAAAATGTTTATTTATATTTAGATATGAAATATGTATATGAGGGGTGACATGGTGGCTCAGTGGTTAGCACTGTTGCCTCACAGCAAGGAGGTCACTGGTTCAAGTCCCGGCTAAGTCAGTTGGCATTTCTCTGTGAAGTTTGCATGTTCTCCCTGTGCTGGCGTGAGTTTTCTCCTGGTGCCTCGGTTTCCCCTACTGTGTAAACATATGCTGGATAAGTTGGTGGTTTATTCTGCTGTGGTGACCCCTGATGAATAAAGGGACTAAGTCAAAGAAAAATGAAGGAAATATGTAAATAACACAAATTATATATTATTTTAAATATCATTCATTCATTCATTTTCCTCTGGCATTGCCGCTTTATTAATCAAGGGACGCCAAAGCGGAATGAACTACCAACTTATCCAGCATACACTCTTGTGTTCAACACATACACTACGGCCAATTTAGCTTTTTCATTTCACCTATGGTGCATGTTTTTGGACTTTGGGGGAAACCGGAGCACCCGGAGGAAACCCAACACAGGAAGCACATGCAAACTCCATACAGAAATGCCAACAGACCCAGCCAGGGTTTGAACCAATGACCTTCTTGTTGTGAGATGTAAGTACTGAGCCACCGTGTCGCCTAATTTAAATATCTATGCAAAAAAAGTTTTGTATAGTTTTGTTTTTATGTATGCGTGTGCATTACATAGACATAATAAATACAGAAAATAAACACACATATCTTATGTCAAAACATCTAGACTTAATTACATCTGTAATTAATTCTGTAATTACATTTATAATTACAATTTTGACCATCCCTTACACCTTAACCTACCCATACCATCAAACCTGTCCCTAACCTTACCCATGTCCAACCTCAAAAGCACCAGAAGTGTTCTGCAGTACATTATGAGCACATTAAGTACATTGTATTTATATTCTGATGTAAGTGCATAGTAATTAAGGACACTTAATACAAAGTGGGACGAAAAATTTAAGTTAAATAAATGTACCCCGATTGAAAATGTCTTTGTTGTCTTGACATAAGTTGTAATTTTTTCAATTGACATTTTTTTTTATTATGTTTGATGAAGAGACATGATCATTCAGGCCTTTATAATGAAACACCAACAATAAACAAAATAATTAAATTAAAATAAAAAAATATATATTTTAAAAAGAGGATTTATAGTTGCGCTCAAAGTTGCACTCACAATTTTATTATGGGTGGTTGCTATATCGATGCACTGATGATAATAAAATATTATTTAACTATTACCTTACTTTACATGTTTCAGATATTCATTCATTTTCCTTCGGCTTAGTCCCTTTATTCATCAGGGCTTGCCACAGCGGAATGAACCGGCAACTTATCCAGCGTACGTTTTACACACCGGATGCCCTTCTAGCTGCAACTCAGTACTGGGAAAATGTTTCAAGTATCTGTTTTATTGTAATTCTAGGAAGCATCTTACATTTACACTGAAAACAGGCAAATCCATGTCATTTCAAACCCAAGAAGTGACTGAATTGTCTGATTAATCATGAAACATACTTTTCCCCCCTATAAAATAAATAAACTACTGTATAAATTCCCCTTACTTTATGAACAAACAAACAAAACAAATCTAGATAGTAAAGAAGTGTACAATTTGAGACAGCCACTGATGAGCTAACTCAAACTTAATTCCTGGAGGGCCAAAGCCCTGCACAGTTTAGTTCCAACCCTGCTTCAACACACTTACCTGTAGGTTTCAAACAAGCCTGAAGGACTCAATTAGTTTGATCAGGTGTGTTTAATTAGGGTTGGAACTAACTTGTGCAGAGCTGTGGCCCTTTTGGAACTGAGTTTGACACCTGTGATCTAGAACAAACATTAAAGCATTAATCATAATAAATCCAACTTAAATGATCTCCTTAATGGTTCAAGACACCCTGCAGTATTTAAATTTTTTTAACAGATTTGTGTATGTTGAGCATCACTTTAGACAGGGGTGTCCAAACTTGGTCCTGGAGGGCTGGTGTCCTGCAGATTTTAGCTCCAACTCGCTTCAACACACCTGCAAGGATGTTTCTAGACTGCCTAGTAAGAACATGATCAGCTAGGCCAGCTGTGTCTAATTGGTGTTGGAACTAAACATGTTAGCACCTGTCAGCTTTAATTGTGGTAAAAAATGGAAAATTTTGAGCTTTTGACAGCTAGTTTCATCATCTGGGTTTAAAATCATTATTGGGGCGGGATCAAAATCAGTGACGTATTGCGAATCTGCTGGTGCAGTGATGACGCGTCAGTTTCTCATTATATTCATAGCGGAGTTTTCTTATCCTATGAGAAGACCCTGCTTATTAGTTATTCATGAGAGCACGTGCAAGTCCTCCTCATTTATAGTGTTTATATAAACATGATTATCCTTATAATGATATAACAAAGTGTGGTTGTGTGTATATGAAATTACGAATGACAAATGTATCAGGACATTAAAACAATGTTTATTTCTTTGCATTTTTACTTTTTAATAATATAATTATATAAGTTAGTGTCTCATTTTGTGAGCCAACTGAGTTGTTCGCTCCCCTCTTTCTCCCCTGCTCTGCTGGCCAAGCAAACTCGTCCCTCTGCTCGCAGTGCTCCTCACCCATCTCTGAGCATTTTTTGAAAAAATTCAGAGGTAGAGTTGATCCGAATGAGGGGGGTTTCATGGCCCTATAAATGTGTATTTTTATTTTACTGATCAGGCAATACTTGATCTACTCCAACTGCCTAATTTTACTGTTGTTTATAGAGGCATAGGAAAAGATCAGTACCATGCTTGTGTTGAAGAGCAGCTCTCGTCCTTCCACGCTGATCTTGTAGACATTTGGTTGAGGCGCACCGAAGGACAGTATGACCTCATAGAGAAACACCTCGAGAGGCCATGGCTCCCCGCGCTTGTACACACACACACCCTTACGACTGACACCCAACCACAGCTCACCAGGATACACACCATCTACACACTGAAGAGAACAGAGAGACTTCATTCAGTAACATAATGGATGATGGCTCAAGTGTGTGTGAAGGTTTTTTTATAACTGTTAAAACTGAAACTAAGATTAAAACTACTGGTCAATTGTTTTTTCCATTAATGTCTACATGTTTATTTCTAAATGTATGTGTGTCTATCGTGATGCATTTGTGTGTGCATATGCTCACCTCCACATCAAACAGTGTGGATCCATACCCCTGCCACTCCTTAATAAGACCCATGTATTTTTTCATGGCTTGATCTTGCTCCATCCCCTGCAGTTTACGCCACTTCTCCACCAAACAACTCTTTAGCCCCGCCTTCTCATCTTGTAGCCACACCTCTATGGCTGCAGGCTCCTCCTCTTGGCGCTGTCGCCCCAGTGTCCCGCGGAAGCTCCGCCTCAGTGTGCCCTCCAGAAAACTGCTCCTCTTTCTGTCGGTGGACGGTGTGGCAGAGGCGAAGCTCCGTGCCGACTGCTGTACCCGCGCTCGCAGTCGCTCCATGGGGAAAACCTGATCCAGCTCCGGCAGGGCACTCTGGGTACTGTAATCTCCCAGCAGATACTGCAGACGCAGGGCTGCCAGAAACTGCAGAGTCTCTTCTGGGGCAGGATACCGACCTCTGATGACTGCTTCATGGGCCTGAGGGAGATTCACAACACATTTAAAAGGTCTCGTAAAATGAAAATACATTTTTTTAGATGTTAGTTTAAATTTGTTAGTTTTGAATACATCTATAAGCGTGTGTACTCCAAAACAGTTTCTCAATTATTTTTTTTTGACATTACCTTATACTTTAGTTTCTCATTAAATCATAACCAATCAAATGCTCTCTAGTAATGTTTTCTGACATTCCCCGCCCCCTTCAAGATGCTTCTCATTTCATTTCTTTTGATAGATACCACTCACACTGGCAGAGCTCTAACGCTATTGGCTATTTTTTTATAAAGGGGAGGAGCTACTATATGTCCTACCCTGTTTCAGTGCAGTTTACATCAAATTACAAATAAAAATTGCACATTTCAAAGCACTTCATGGGACTTTAAAGGAAAGTTTACAGTAAAGAATGCAGAACAGAAATCCCTTTTTTTCTTAAAGTCATTAGATGCATTAAAATTTTACTGTGCATACATGATTGCATTATGAGGGCCTTAAAGGGCTAGTTCAACAAAAAAAAAGAAAAATCTGTAATTAATTACACCATTGCCTGGAGACTTTTGTTCATCCCCCATTCTCCATTGACAGAAACATTGCAGAGACGTTCAAAGTCTAGTCAAGGAACCAAAAATATTGTCAAAACATTCTAAGTGACTTCAACTGTAATCACACTAAGCTCCAAGAACACTTCTATGCACCAGACAAAAAAAGAAAAAAAGACTTTGCCTATGTCTGCTACATCAGATTAGAGTGCACATTTATTATGGGCATCAGGACGCTTGTTGTGAACCCTGACCTGACACAGAAGAGAAGACAACAGTCAAAACAATAGACAATTTTATTTATTTATTTATTTTATTTTATTTACAGTTTTTTGGTGCACAAAAGTGTTCTTGGAGCTGTATTGCTACAGTTTGAACTACTGAAGTCACATGGAATGTTAAGACAGTGTTTTTGGTTCATTTCCTAGACTGTGAATGTCATTAGTCTATTGCTGTCTTTGGAGAATGAGGAAGCACTCAAATTTCATCTAAAATATCTTAATTTGTGTTTTTAAGAAGACGAGTAATTAATAACAGAATTTTCATTTTTGGGTGAACAAACTCTTCAAAACGCAAACTATTCAAAAGTGAAAATCATGCTATTTAACAACAAAAAATGTTATTCAGCCTATATTGGAACCTGAGGGAACCTGACAACCAAAAGAGGAATATCAGACTACATAAATGTGTTGTGTGTGAACAAAACAATGTGTATGTGTGCAGATTCTATACCAGGTTGCATCGCTACTGTATGCACAATACGCTGTTTTTGGTTGTATTCATGGATCTGTGTAAATGGAATGATTTTGAATATGAGAACATTTACATTCTTAAGTGTGCTGATACCTATCAAAACTACTCACTGAAAGAACTTGGTTTACCAGTTTACATGCAAATCAAAAACCTAGTAATGCAAATGAACTTTTTGCAAGACTGTATTTAAAAATGTTTTTTCCCTGGTAATAATGTCAACATGCAAGCATCTATGCATTTTACTTTGTTATATTTACATGAAAATGTACATGTTCACACACTTTATTGTTTTTTTAAAAGATTGTTGTTGTTGTTTTAGAATGTTTGTGCAAGTTTTAGTTTACGTGTCTTGTGTAACCGTAAACTTAATGAGTGATTTATTAAATAATTAATTCAAACTATTTTTGATTCATTTAGAAACTAAGTGACCGTCTTTATGAATAGCCAATTGAATCACTGTTCAAAAAATAGATTCATTCGGGAATGAAAGGCTGCAGTGTTGCTTAGACTTGCAAAAGCTCTTTTCCAATCTGGTTTGAAACTATTCCTTCAACAGATTAAAAAAAAAATCCATAATAAGAAATATATTTAAAGATATTAAAGATACTAATTGAAATCAAACCTGCTCGAACATGAATGCAAACTCCACACTGTCAGCAGGTACATTCTCAGGTTCAGAGAAACAGAACAGCTTGAAATAAAACTTCCAGCTCTCTCCGTCCTGCTCTTTATTGGCCAACCTGAAAGAAATAGAGAGAGAGAAAGTTGTTCCATATAATTCAAACAACTCATAGAATGTGCTATGAAATTTGTTTTTGTATCAAGATACAGCAAATATTCCTATAATATCTGATTTCAAGAATGCTGTTGTTGTTTCCGCTGTGATGGAAAAATTTCTGGTCCTTAGCGTGAAAGAGCCTTTTATATTGTAAGGAACAACCCATTTAATAAATTTTTTTTTTTTAATCAAAATTCTCTCATGGTCTTTCATCTCATTTGTTTACATTTGATGCTATGTCTTCAGAAGCCTTTTAGAGAGTTATAAATTAGTTTATGCAACCTACAGTATTAAAATTGTTGTAATATATTTATATCATATTAAATTTAAATATTAAAATATTTGTGGTTTTGGACAGACTGAAGCTGGTGTGTAAAAGGTGAGACTCACTTCTCAAACTTGGCGAGGATGTCGGCCACCACAGTCCTGCTCTCTATGGCTCTGTCTGTGTTGTCGTTGTGTTCAAACAAAGCAAACATGTTCCTGCAGTCCTCCATAGACAGACCCTTCAGCAGCTTCTCCACCACCTGCACACCATCAGACACACACACACATATACAGGTCAGATAGCTTTTGAACACAGTGTCAGACCAAGTGCCAAAACACATTTGCAGCCAATAAGCAGTAAGAGGCGTGTCTTGTAACTAAGGGAGAGATATCAAAAAATGGGCGAGGTCCTGTTGGGTTATGGGCATGTTTGTTTTGTTGCTTTCAAATATCAACACTGTTTGGCAAAATTCGCTTCATGCACCTTTTAACCCTTTGATGCTCAAGCTATATGCAGTGCTTCACACACAGATTTTACTTGGGCGGGCCACCTAGGAATATTAACAGCCATATATTAAATGACACATTTTTTTTTTTTTTACTAATACTATCATCCTTTTAAACTTTTTTTTTGTATCCGCCCAATTTAAACAAACATCTGCAATCAATTACGTAGTGGAAAATCTTCTCTCATTTACCCACTCTCGTTTACTGTGTGTGCAATACCTGTCAGCACTCCCTGTATTCTCCAAAGAGACGCGACTTTTTGGGACTTGTGTGGCTGGGATGTGTGTGGCTGGGGTTTTTAAATCTCTTAAAATGTCAAGGATTTGTTTTTGGTTTTGAGAAACACTCTAAATGACTCAGAAAAACTTCATTAAACAGTCAGAGAGGACGAAATTAGATCTAAATTGGCTGCTAAATATTTGAACACCATTAGAAATGGCTAAACAACTAATTTTTCTTATTAAAATAATCTACACATTTTATTCTTATAATTATATTTTTCTAGAGATACTGTCTGTTTTTATTCCTTTTTTTCTGTCATTTATTTATCATTTCCTGTATATTTTATTAATTTGATGTTAATATATTGCATATTTTATACATGTAAAATGCATTGGCAACACTGTACAAAATGCTCCTGAATAGCTCAAAAATGAGAGAAATAGTGGATTTCTTTCTTTTTAAACTTTAATCTATTGAAAAGAAACAGTGTATAACAATTTCTTAATAAATTAAAAAATAATTTTTTTTTGTTGCATATAGATATCTATTTCTGTGATGTGGGTAAAAAGTGTCCTTTAATATGGCTACCACCGCAGGTTTATTTCAAACCTGTGGGAAGCACTGAATGTGCAATCTTTTTTTAATGCACAAAATGAGTCTAAAATGACATATAAATATATAATATTCATTCTGTTATTTCAATAATGGCTGAGCATTTCTTTGCTGAATTTTTAAAAGAAGTGTGTTTTAAAGGGTATTATTGCAGATATTCATTCATCACGTATCTGTTTTTTATTTTTATTTCCACAAATCATATCCACTTGTCAAGACATGTCGTATTAAATACGATTTCCAGATCCAAGACGCTACTCATTTCAATTGAGAAAATATTCATTTATGGACACTTTTGAATCCCATCCCATATTAAAGTGAATTTTATATAAAATCATGGTGTACACAACACTCTCTGGCCTCAGAGACACCAATATTTTAACAATATATAAAAAATTAATTACTTTCTGGTCATTGAATAATAGGCATGGATATATACATTGCGATCGTGATTTTCGAAATTATTACAGCGCTTTGTAAACAGTAATTATTACCACCTGATGAGCCTACCCATACAGTTTAATTTAGTGCTTGTACCCGAAAGCCACTTTGTGTGACGTCACACTTAACAAGCAGATAGCATCTTTATTTCTTCTATATAAATGAAACAAAGTTTTTGTACATCAGTTTTGCACATATGGGACAAAAAAAGACTGGATATTTGGTCATTTTGCAAGTAAATGATTATTCAAAAGGTATGATTGGAAATGAAATGGAAATGAAACATGACTAAGGAATACTGAACGATGAAAGTCATTTCTTGCAAAGAGAACAGAAACTTATTCTGGTCACTCCAGACCTGTTTTGTGGATCAAAAGGTTAAAGCGTGTCTCATTTTCAGATGTGTAAGTGTGGATGTGTGTATGTGTACCTCTCCGGCAGTTGTGTGCGAGTTGATGGTGATTTTGCAGGATCCTCCACCGTGGCAGTAAACGGTCGCTGTCATTTCCTGTCTGCTTAGGATGGCCCTCAGCTCCTCCTGTGAAGGAACATACTCTCGTCCACGCACGTGTCGCAAGGCATCCTGGGAAAATGCAGCATAGCGCTCCATCTCTGTGCCTGGGTACAGCTCTCGTGTCCTAAGAAGAAAATCAGACACACACTGATCAGTTGACATGGTTGAATGACATCACCGCTCTTTATTTTTTATAATGTTGTCTGGAATTAGAATGTACAGGTATGTGGTTGACTAAAACACAATATATTAAAATAAAAAAACTAGTAAAGTGCTCATGAAGTTTCTTCCGAATTAAAAAAATAATTAAATAAAAAAACCAAAAGGAGCCATGTTTTCAGATGTTTATATTGATTATCAATGTGTTAACTTCAAAAAGTTCAATATTTCATGGAACAACCCTGATTTTCACTTACAACATATTTTATATAAGGCAAAATCTAATTTTAAACCTTTAAAAAGTTTAATAACAAAATGAACATTAAGAGGATAAAAACAACCCCAAATCAAAATAAATATTTGAGCTTCATATATTAAATAATATACTTCACGTTGTCTTAACAAATGTGTAAATCATTTCCCAAAAATGAAAAAAAACTATATCTTACTATATTACAAAAAGTACTTGCTTCTACAGTAGACGGTGGCTGAATCTCCGCAACAATAAAAGCAATAATAATTTTTTTGTGTTTAGTCGAATTAATTGTTTTGAACTGATGTCAATCATTTGTTCTTTAGCTGGAGGTGGGGTGCAGGTGTAGTGCTTTGCCTCCAGTTTTGTTTATTATTATTTTTTTTTGATGTCGTGTTTCTACAACACTTAACGACAATCCACTTCCTCTCTTCGATGAGTTCAAAAAAACAAGAATCTATTGTAAATATGTAAGTCTCCGGCCTGCCATTGTTTGTGTTCAGTTGTCGTGAAATAGTTTGCGTCTTCATTAAGTACTTGCTTACTTTTTAGCATACCGGATATGCCCTCTGGCTCCAATATCCTGAGTTATTCAGTTATATATATTCAATGGTTGTAATATATTTATATCATAACTTGATATAATAGTTCACCTGTGTAATGTAAAACTATACTTTAGGGTCTTTTTTGGTCTTTCAGACCTTTTATAAGCCTATTATTAACAATCATTTTGCTCTGTATTAATTTTTTTGGAAACTTAAACATAAGTTGGAAAAAAATGCATATAATAGAAATCTTTAGTAACACTGTAAAAGCCTTCTTGACATTTTTGATAAATTGAATGTAACCTTGAAAAATGAAATTCCTACAAAAAACATTTACTGCCTTTTAATAGCATACTGCAAAATGGCTAACTCTCTATTATCACATTTTTTATATTATCTGTATATTTATCTCATTTTTTTATACTTCGTTTTTTTTAATTTTTTAGGAACATATAACCAGTGGGAACAAAACAAACAAACAAAACATAATACATATATACACATACATATATAAAAATATGAAATTAACCTCATCAAGAAAATAAATAAATAAGTATAAAATTAAATATAATAAAAGGTTGCCAAACATATTCTCGCAATTATGCATAACCCCTAGAATTATGTAAACGTTAAATTATAGATAATTTTTTAGTCATAGTGGAGAAAGCCAGCCATTTACTCTATTTCTTATCAAAGATCTCTATTTGTAATTAAAGTGCATGTGTCATTTTTTCCCATTTTCTCAACTTCTGTTATTATTTTGAACTGTTCATCTTTAGTTGGTGGTTCTTCTTTACATCATTTCCAGGTTATAGCTTTTTTATTTGTTACCAAAAATATCTTAAATAGATATCTATCCTCCTTTTCAAGTTTATTAGGAATATCTCCGAGATAAAGTACTTTGAACGATCTAGGAATATGAAGATTAAAAATAGCATTGATGGCGGAGTTTCCTAAAAACTGTTAATTCTTGAGCACTGCCAGAATATATGAGCATGATGTGCCTCATTTACCTCACAGTTCCTCCAACAAGGATTGTAATGATTTAATTCTTAGTGTAATAAAAAATCTGATCAAGTTTTTTCCAACAAAAATCACGTCACATTCTTAAGCTTTTTGAGGTATGTGGGACAGCACATATTTTAACTCATTGGTCTTAATTCAAAATAATGCCTACTTCCTTTTCCCATTTTAATCGTATATAGTCTGTTGAAAGTCCTCTAGAATTAAGTATTGCTCTATATAATTTAGAAATTGTATTATTCATTTTTTGCTTGTATGTCTGAATGAAAATCTGAACAAGCTGGTTGTTCTAATCCTCATCCTGTATTTCTTTCATATAATAGTCACGCAACTATAAATATCTAAATAGATCTTGGTTTATAAGACCAAACCTATCTTTTAAAGTTTGGAAGCATTTATAAAATCTTCTGACAAACTGGACTGAACACTGACCTCTTAAAGTGAAACTTGAGGTATTTGAGGATGCTTCTGGAGGCGGGGCTGAAGGTGCAGCACAGGCAGGCTATGATTCGCCAGCTGTTGATGTGGGCGGGGCCTCCAGGTTTGGGGTGGTGTGAGGTCTGCTTGATGAGCTGGCAAAAGAGCTCGTCTCTCAGAGGCCGCAGGTCGTGCGTCGTCTGCAGGAGTGTCTGGATGTGAGGGATGGCACTGACCTCTGTCTCCAGCTGATGGAGGACATTGAAGAGCTTCAGGGCTTCAGCCTGCAGGGTGCCATAACTTCTACCTTTGTCAGCTAAAAAGTGCACACGCAGGATGAAGGTTAGTGTGGATTTCAACATTTATAATGAATCAAATGAAGTCACATGTTTTATATCACACATTATACAATAAAGAGTGTTACAGAGCATCATCAGAGTAATTGATTAATTAAACAAAATACATTTTTATTAATTTTTTTAAAGGAAAAGAAACAATATTGAAAAATTCATCAATAAAGAAATAACATCAATTTCAGCAATAAACAACACTATAGAAGACAACAATATCATTATTTAGATCAGTATAGTTGATCCGTTTCTGTTTAAAAAATAGTATGAATACTACAAATTAATTATTATTGAAGTTAAAACAGAAATAAAAGCTTTATAAAAGAAAACTGGCATTATTCAGCGTACGCTAGTTCAATGTTGATTCAGTTTAGTTCAATAATAGTGCGAAGTCCAAATTATGTTCTCTTCCAGTAGTTTAAGCGAGGTAAAATATATGTATAAATATTTAGAATAAAGCCATCATGTAACTCATGTAACTTTTAAATTTTGCATCATTTTGTATAAATAATGTTTTCTGTAGACATAATTATAAACAAATCCTGCTTATTCTCTTTTCTTATAACATGTTTACTTGTGTGGATGTGGGATACTGCATGACAACAATATTTTTCTCATAAAGGCACACTGCAGTTTAATTGTCTCCTACATTAAATGTTTAAAGTCTTTAAGGTCAGGCTGATTCTCAGTGATTTCAATGTTTTTATTGTTCATCAGCTAAAAATCATCATTGTGAAAGTTATCTGTTATTAAAATAAAGAAATCTGCCATTATTTTACAATGAAACCAATTTTAAAACCTGTTTTTCAAAACAATTGCTGTAATCATTCAAGATGTGAACAGACCACTACAAATTTGAGAAACAACCCCCCCCCCCCCCCTCGCATATAGTTATGTGTGATGAGGGCTTTGGGACTTGTACATCGTTTTAAAGCATAGCCCTACTGAAGACAATACTGTATTACTCAATAGTGAATTTTAACTTGTGTTTTACTCACAGCTTTGTTGTGCATCTCCATAGGGTAAAGGTAGGAGTGCTGTGTGCAGAGGGTGGTGTGTGTACCGCAGTATTGGATTCCTCTTGTAGATTTGTTCCACCACCTCTGAATTCAGGCAGTTCTCCTGAAATCAGTTATTTATCAGTATTTCAAGAAAACGATGTTACCTTAAACAAGTCATTCCTGGTCTTCAACATCCAAACAAAACTATTCAAGCCTAAAAGAAAACACTTAAAAGTGGGAAATAATTTAATAAAAAAAGTTATATTACTTTCTAACCATCATAGAGGATATAAAACATGACATATAATTTGTCAACCTAAAATAAATAAATGTAATTATGCAAAAATGGACCAAAAGTCTATTAAAGACAAATCCTTTTCATTTAAAAAAAAATTCTTAAAGAACATTTACACACAATACAACAGTAAAGATTACAGTTTTCTTCTTGATTTAGATTTAAAAAAAAAAAAAAAAAAAAAAAAAAATATATATATATATATATATATATATATATATATATATATATATATATATATATATATATATAATATGCAATATAAAGTAAATATACATACATTTATATATATATAATATTCAATAATAAAATTATATATATATATATATATATATATATATATATATGCAATAATAAAATTTAAATGTAAATAAAAAATTTATAAAAATAAAAATATGATATGCAATAATAAAATAAAAAAATATACAAAATATAAAATATATAAATATAATATGCAATAATGAAATGAAAAACAAAATAAAAATATAATATGCAGTAATAAAATTTAAATATACATAAAATATAAATAAAAAAAATATAATAAGCAATATTAAAATAAAAAATATCTAAAAAATGAATAGAAAATATATATAATATGCAATTATAAAAAAAAAAATATATATATATATATATATATATATATATATATATATATATATATATATATATATATATATATATATAAATTACCAAAAAAAATATATAAAATTCAATAATAAAATAAATATATATAAAAAAATATATATAATATGCAATAATAAAATATAAATATAAAAAATATAAATATAAAAATATATATATAAATAAAAATATAGTATCCAATAATAACTTAATAATATATATGAAATATAAAAAAATATGCAATAATAAAATGTAAAATATATAAAAAAATATATAATATGCAATAATAAAATAAAATATATATAAATATCTAAAAAAATAAAAATATAACATGCAATAATAAAATAAAAAACTAAGAAATATATAACTAAAAACTAGTAAACAATATATAATTTAATAAGTTAAATTAATTAAATATCAATATAATTGATATCAGTTTATATATTTAGTTGAATAGTTTTAGTTAAATAGTTGAATATATATATATATATATATATATATATATATATATATATATATATATATATATATATATATATATATATATACGTTTAACACAAGTCATTTAAAATACATCTAAAATATGCATGCACTTATCTGTGTGTTTTACCTTGATGTCCAGTATAAGCCGCTGCGTGTTTGTGTCGATGAGCGGTTTGCTGTCGATGACGGTCTGCACAGCGTTGGCCCATCGACTAGCCTCCGTCTGCAGCTTGGAGTACAGCCTGTATGAATGCTTATGGCCAAACACACTCACGTTCCAGTACCCTAGACACACATAACAATGGGACAGAGTCTAAGAGATCTGTAAAGGTGTATATTGGTGTACTGTGTTGTTTCTGTGCGCTCACCGGTCTCTCTGAAGACTCTCTCATCAGGAACGAGCACAGAGCAAAGGCTGTTCAGCACTAAAGAGCCCAGTTTCAGAGCGTTTCTCTCCGAGCTTTTATAATAGTCCACAGAATTGTGAGTCAGCACAAACCAGCGCTTCTTCAGCTTCAGATTCGCTTGACTGCTGCCTCGGATCTCTTTATATAGCCATCCTGCAAAACAAAACAGACAGGGAGAGATTTGACATACAGTTAAAGTCAAAATGATTAGCCCTCTTGTGAATTTTATTTTATTTTTTCAAATATTTTCTCAAATGATGTTTAACAGAGTAAATTCTTATGTACTTTCATCGTGGTACTGTCAAAGATAAAATATAAAATAAATGAGTTTTTAAAACTATTATGTTTAGAAATGTCTTGAAAAAATCTCTCTGTTAAACAGAAATTGGGGAAAAATATACAGAGGGGCTAATAATTCAGGAGGGTTAATGACTTCAACTGTGTTTTCACATTTTAAATTCCATGAACATTGTTAAGTATAATGGCTGTCTAAAGTTTAAATATGTATAAATCAGTCCCTCCAGGACTTTGCAGGGATTTTTTTGCAGGGACTTTTCTTAAAACTTATGACATTATTTGGAGTTACAAAATACTGGAGGGACTGTTATAAGTGAATGACATGAATTTTATTATCTCCACACATTTTGTATTTTTGTATGTATACAGATTAAATAAAGTTTAATAACTCAAACATTAAATTCTCAGCTTGCATGTCCTCCCCGTGATGGCGTGAGTTTCCTACGGGTGCTCCAGTTTCTTCCATAATCCAAAGACATGCGGGACAGAGGAATTGAATAAGCTAAAATTGGCCATAGTGTATGTGTGGGTGCGAATGCAAGAGTGTATTGTTTCCCAGTGCTGGGTTACAGCTGGAAGGGCATCCACTGTGTAAAACATATGCTGGATGAGTTGGCAGTTCATTCCGCTGTGACGACTACTGATTAATAAAGGGACTAAGCCAAAAAGAAAATGAATGAATAAATAAATATCAAATAAAATAGCACTAACAATTCTATAGTTTATAGCCAAACCCACTATAGTAAACATAAAATACAGTCCTAATAATACCAAACAAAACATCTTTGAAGGTTTTAGTTCGTCAATCTGGCTAAAGCATTGAAAATGTAACTCTTTTCTTTTTTTTTTACAAGTTAGAACAATGTTGCTCTGGTGATGAGATTCACACTCACTGTATGCAGACACTCACACACATGTAAACACTGAAAAATATTTCAGCCATGACTAGGAAGTGTTTTGAGTGAGATAGTAGGAGTGAAGTAAGAAAAGAAATGTATCTAAAAACACTACTCAGACAGTTGTTTAATAACCCACTGTAGCATGATTTGTGTGAGCTCTCACCCCTGATGATGAACTCTTGTCCCTGCACACGCGTGTCTCCTTTCGTTCGCTGGAGCAGCGTGATCCAGTGATGCATTTCTTCAGCTGATTCAGCCATGCAATGCAGCACACGATGGGCTGTGATTATAACAAAGGCATTCGGCCTGCAGAGAGATAAACACAAACATTTAAAACATTTTATTATCTGTACCTGATAATAGAACACTATTGTTTTTCCCAGAGTAAAAAAACACCCTGTAAGATTAGGTTGAAACTTTAGTAGATGTCTTAATCCAAAATAACTATAGTTAAATCCAAAATAATTCAAAATAACTTTATTTAAAGTGCATTAAAAAAGCAATTAATGACAAAACCATAAAAGAAATAAAAATTACAACCAAAAAAATAATAAAATAAAAATATATTTTTTAATCCCCTTTATTTAGCAATATAAAATGGAGCTTAAAAAAAAGAAAACACTATATATACAACAGTTCTGTCTGGTTCTCGAATCTAATTGGCAGATAGCCGAGAGATATTCTGCAATATCAGAATTGGTACAGCCTCTTCCCTCTTGTGTATTACTCCGCCCACATAGAGTGACAGCAGATCAATAAACTCACAACAGTTTGACAAATATTGCAGCTGTTCGACAACAATGTAGTTTTGAGCCTTTTTTAGGTGGGTGAGAATGTAGTTGTTTAGATTGCAACTATGCAGTTTGTTTATGAGGACAGTGTCTATTTTAAATTTTCGCATTGACGGCCATTAGCCTGTCATACTGAGCAGAACAAAAACAGTTGATGTTCTGCCACAAGATGGCGACAGAGACCGCATAAGTCCTTAGGGGAGAAAGACAACATTTCCTCAGTGCAAGTTTCAAACAACAGCTGAACAAATGGTTAGGTAAAAGGCATTCTAAGTCGATCACTCTTGTATATGTCGTAGTGCTGTATTTATAGTAATCTGCTAGTGTTTGCTTTGCTTTGGCTTTTTCGGGGATAATTAATGTGATATCCTGATTGCAACAGAGAAAATCTAGGAAATGTCTCTAGACTGATGTCATCTCATGCCGTTCAGCCTTATAATCTTAAAATGTCAGCAAAATCACCCGTTTTGTCTTCACTTTAGAGATTATGCTAGAGAATCATTCAAATACTAGCTCTAAAGTGACGTGCTTTTAAGCAACAGTTTCTGTTGTTCTGACGTCAGCTTTTGAGACTCTCTGTGTTTGATTTTCTTTTTTATATACATGATTATGCCATGGAACTGTTGTATAAATGCAGTATCACACGAGTAGCAGTGCAATATGGCTGTATATCAGCACTGGTGGGACACTAAGGCACTCGGCCTGCAGCCTCAAGCCAATGCACGCCTCCCACCAGTGCCCATATACAGCCAAATCACACTGCTACTCGTGTGAAATAGCTCATATACAAACACACACGCACACACACGTACAAATCTTTTTATTTAAACAGTTTTTACCTTTCTGGGTTGTCAGAGGCACATACAGAATCAATCATTCCTACATCCAAAGTTCCCTATAAAAAAAGAAAACACGAAACTCTTTTCTAAATAGCTTATAAATAAATGTGAACAGACATCTTGTTGTAGATCAATTTTGCGGTGGGTTTATATATATAATACTTACCACAGCATTCTGAGGATTAGCTTGTTCATCGTGCATCTCTCGAATCTCCTGTTCTGTTGACATGTGCACCTGACTCAACACGCTGAACCAATGACTGCGCACAGACACAGACAACAATTCAAAACCTCATTCAACTGTTTTACACGCTCAGTGAAATAACAAGGCTTGAAAGGAACATGATTGAAAAAACAAAACAAAAAACAACAACTCTTACCTGGAATCCTCTGCCGTTTCTGCTACAAGGTGATACGTTCTGCCTGGCATAACAATATCAATCCCATTCTCCTTCCCGGTCACATCAATAATCTCTCTAACAGAGTCGCACAAAAACAAGAGGAAAACAAAGACGAATAAGTAAAAATGAAACATGCCAAATGATTTATTCTTGCATAGTTGAAGTCTCTTGTATCAGTATACATTTGTTTTTTCTTTCTTAACAATGCAATTCTGACATGAGACCAAGACACGCTGAGCTGATGGTCAGCTATTGGCTTTGCTCAGTAAATCAGCTAAGCTCTGATTGGCTTTTCAGCTAAATATAAGAGTGTGAGAACAAAAATTGAAGCAAAGAATCAAAGTAAACAACGCAGATCAAGAGGGAACACAAAAAAAGCTGGCTGTCATTTAATCTAATTCATTAACTATTTGCAACATGTGAAGTTTATTTATAAACTAATTTCAAGAGGAGCACGTGATTATTATTGAACATGGCTGATCCCACATTAACTAATGCATGATTCTGATATACCTACCTGAGCTCAAACTCCCCTCTTGCCCTACAAACGGGAGGGAGCTCATTCCCAGGACAGCATGCCAAACAAGCTTTATTATTAATCATCAGCTAAGTGTGAACTCTTGAAATATGGATTATAAAATTATCAGATATATTTGCATCGCTGTGTGTTGAGTGAGAAGTACTGTGAAAATGATATGCAAACACTTTGTTTGTCGACGTTGGCTTAATGTGTCCCAGGCTTTAAAGTCAAATGCAACTTATTTTTTCTTGAAAATACAGTAAACTCTGCTGTCTTTTAGTAGCTTTAAAATAAAATAAAAAACATAGCATAAAAAAGGTGTAAAACATTTTTACGGGCTGCAGATTAAAAAGAAAAAGATTTTTTAAAACAAATTTTGCCCATTTTCATTCAGTTTTTTTTCCTCTCACTTTGACTTATGTATTTGACATATATTGAAGGTTTTCATTTTATTTTATTTTAGCCAAGTTATGACTGCAATGCCTTGGATAGGGACTACTTTGGGTTTGTTAACAGGGTAAAAGTTTAATTCTGTACAGAGATACTGTATTCTATTCTGTATTTTGCTTAAGAATCAATATAACTGTTCAGCACTAAAACAAAGTTTGGCCTCCTTAAAAGTGTCAAGGCAGCAGATTAAAACAAACCAACAAACAAAAAATCTATCAGTCCCTTAAAATAGGCAAAGGGAAAGCATATGAAGTGTTTCAAATCTGCTATCAACACACTGAGGTTAGAGACTGGTGACAAAAATAACAATAAACTGATCACTATCAAATATACTGTGCTGCATGATTGCATTGATATACTGTAAATATTCTGCATCCATAACTTCTGCATCTAAACGGAAACTACTACAAATTCATATGCAATAAGGTCATCTGAAATTACCTTTTCAGTGCTAATGTTTCAATGAACTTTCTGTAGTCTTACTTAGCTTCGTGCATGTCCAGCATGCCTTTCATCCTCTCCTCGGTGTCATTCTCGTAGTAAATGAGTTTGCTCTGTCTCAGAACGAACCAGCGGCGCCTCCAGTTGCGGCGGGACAGTGTGGAGGAGCCTCCGCCCTTCTTCATCAGCCAGCCCTGTTTCAGAGCCTCCTGTCGGCTCCTGAACCACAGAAATGTCTCATCCTTCAGCACACACCAACGACGCTTCCATGAGTTCAACAAGCCACCTGCAACATGCACCATCACAAATAAATATCTGATTGCAGTTAACACTTGTTTCATTTCAAAACATACAGGACCATTTATGGTAGTTCTATTTAATCTACTAACCCTGCTAATGGTTCGATGTCAAGTTCATGGAGTATAGAGTGATAAAATATTCCATATACTAACAATTTAAAACAGTGGTCACCAAACTTGTCCCTGGAGGGCCGGTGTCCTGCAGATTTTAGCTCCAACCCTAATCAAATACACCTGAACAAGCATAATCAAGGTCTTACTAGGTATACTAGAAACACCCAGGCAGGTGTGGAGGCAAGTTGGAGCTAAACCCTGCAGCGACACCGGCCCTCCAGGACCGAAATTGGTGACCCCTGATTTAAAATAACGGTTTGTGCTTAAATTACTTAAAAAAAACCTTTTGAAACGATCTGCAATTTTGTTTATGATTTTATAAACTTTGTTTTCCGCATACAACAACTTTTAAGCAGTCCATTTATTTTTCACACGTGTAAACACTGGGTCAGTAGTTCCTCATACATCATGCGTTACCTTCACATGATCAAAGAGCTAGCGCAAGACAAGCTTTTGTGGTTAAAAAGTATTTTCAAAGAAAATGACAGATTGTTTCGCAAGGTGATACCCTTATTTCGTTAAAGATGCATTAAAACTGTCATTTGAAAGCCACATAAAAGTCCACTATATGAATTAAAAAAAACTTTCATTTCTTTTTAACTGAAGAAAACAAAGAAATGAACATCTTGACTGACTCAATACACATTATTTTAGTCTGGAAGTGAACTAATCCTTTAAAAAGTATAACATACAGTTTTACAAGAATCAACAAGACTAAGGCTGTTTTTGTACTTTTTAAAATTAATTAACTGCAAAAATGTTCAAATGAAAGTGATATGAATTTCTTGCAAGGGCTGTAATTAGACAAACAAAATAAAGGAGAGCTGCTGAGAGAAGAGTGGGCAGACTGTTTACCTTTAATATAAAGGAAACTGTGGAAGTATGGGAGAGTAACACAGCTGTAGACTGAGTCCCTCCGGTAAGACGATTCATCATCAGTGTCAAACCTGTCAAAGTCATCTTCACTGTCCTCAAACTGAGAGAGAGAGAAACACAGTTATAGAACATTATCAATCAAAGTTAAAAACTCACTCTTTTAAAAATGAGAGATGTCATTTACAACAGGGGATAGTTCACCCAAAACTGAAAATTCTGTCATTATTTGATCACTGTTAACTTCTGGCAAACCTGTTTGAGTTGCATTCTTCTGTTAAACCCAAATGAAGATAATTTGAAGAACTTTGGAGAACTAGCTATTGGCTACCATACTATTTTTCTTCCTACTACAGATACTGTATATAGTCACGAGCTACTGATTTCCACATTCTTCCAAATATCTTCTTTTGTGTTCATATAAGAATCTCTTAAGGGCAAGTAAATGATAAGTACATTTTATTTTTGGAATAAACTCTTTTTTTAATGGCTATCTGCTGTAAATCACGGTCATCATTGCTCACTATTTTTCAGAAAAAACCCATTAATACACTTATTTTTAGCGTAGATTTATGAAAACACATCTTTGCTTCATCATTTTAATGCCCCATTCATACTACGAGCGACAACAATCAGCAACAAGCGACTATTGATTACAATGGAGAGTGAGCAACTTTCAGCGACCTCTGGTACATGGGCGACAGTGGCTACTGCCGACCAGATGTGAGCATCTCAAGCAATGTGACAAAGTGGAGAATCAATCTACTTTATGCAAATGAACAGAGACTTTTGCAAGCAACAGGCAATAAGAGCATCAGTAGAGCTCACATGATCCTCTCTTAGCTCCTTTTGAAGCCTGCTATATTTTCTGTGCTGTAGACCTACACAGATCCGCGTTTGCAGGAGATAACCGAAATGATGGAAAACACACTTTTTTTTTCTTGTTCATCTCTGTAATTAAGCATTTTGTACTCGTTCCACTTATATTTTGTGCTTTCTCCAAACAAGGTTTATTTTCAGTGGCACGTAAACTTATTTTGCTCTTAGTGAATATCATCATAAACGTTACCTAAGCAACCTCAAGGTAGGAATGACCACTCGCAATTTCAATTGCCCCTCATGGCAACAAGCAGCTACAAAGTCACTGCAAGTGTGAAGGGAGCGTAGTGCAGTTCTCATTAACTATTCAGAACGTGTGTATGTAAAGCTCACCGAGGACTGTGGGCCATCTGAGCTGAATCGATACGCGCCTGAACTCACACTGGCACTTGTTGCCAACGAGCTGCGGTTCTCGCGTGACCAGATGTCATTATGAGGCGGGAGACTGGGCGGCCGCATGATCAGACCTCCTTCATCATAATCGTCCGCATCATAATCCGAGTCCTCATCGGGAGGGATAAGCTCCGTCTCCTCCTCCAGAACAGCATGAGAATAGGTGGAGCCACTGCTGGAGGGCGGAGCACGATAAACTGAGGGCATAATAAGGGGCAGGACTGGGGGCAGGGCCACGCGGTCATTAGCATAAGGATCCTCTTCTGATGAATCGTCGCTGGTTCTTATACCGCTGGTTCGCTGTCCATCAGAGTGACCATGTTCACTGGGGTTTGGAGAATCTTTAAACCCATCTTCGTCCACTCCCAGACCTTCATCCACTTCATCTTCTTCCCCTCTAGGGGAGCCCTGCTGTGATCCTCCAGATCCCCCGAGCGAGCTCTCGATGTTGCGAACGCACTCGTCGATTTCGTCGAAGTTGAGCGAGGTGAGGAACTGCTGCGCTGCTTTACAGGCCTCTTCCTCCAGCCTGCGCAGCTCCTGATCGCGCAGCCGTTGCAGACGATGCAGCGACTGTGTGGTCAGACTCTGCTCCTGGGCCTCTTTCTGGCGTCGCAGACCTTCAATCTCACGCTCCAGACGCAGGATTTCCTCCACCTGCGATGCTTGGTTTGTTTCTGCTTCGAACACTTCGTCAGACACCTGTTCTGCTAGCGATGTTTCTTCAATGGGGCTCTCGTGCGGGATGCTTTTTTGTGGACTATCCTCTGCTGTAATACTGTCTGGTGTGATGGTTTCAGGGAAGACAACTTGAGTCTGTTTGCTTTTTAGTTTTTCTTCTAATCTTCGAGCTTCTTCGGCCTGTGTAGACAACAGACTGTGTTAACAGACAGGCAGACACACAGATAGACAGACAGACAGAGATAGATAGATAGATAGATAGATAGATAGATAGATAGATAGATAGATAGATAGATAGATAGATAGATAGATAGATAGATAGATAGATAGATAGATAGATAGATAGATAGATAGATAGATAGATAGATAGATAGATAGATAGATAGATAGATAGATAGATAGATAGATAGATAGATAGGCAGACAGACAGACAGGCAAACAGACAACAGATAGACAGAAGATAGATGAAGACAGACAATAAATATATATATCATTCACTTACTGCTTGTGCTAAAAGCTCCAACTCCAACAAGCGATGTCTCTCTCTAACAATTAAAGCAGCAACATCAAGAAGATCAGAAACTTAGAAAGCATTATTATACAACAATCTAACTTTATTAATAAAGGCAACTTTCACACAAACTGCCCACCTCTCCAGTGCCTCCTGTTCTTCTCTGTGTCTCCTTTCTTCCTCTTCCCTCTTCCTCTTCTCCTCTAAAAGGTGAACATAGAGCCTTCGTGCCCTTTGACCTCTGAGCCTCTTCTGTAAGGTGACGGTGGCCCATCGCATTGTCTGAAAGCGTCGGCGCCAATATAGAGCACGGTAATTTTTCTGAATGACAACAATGCACAGCAACAGGCGTCTGTACTGCCTCCTGTGACCAGCAGAGAGCAAAAACACAGTGACTACATTAGAGTTTAGTACTTTAGTGTTTGTTTGTGTATATGCACGTGCCAGTGTGTTTACCGTGCTCTGTAGCCCAGTATATGAGCTTGGATAATTGATGCTGCTTTGAGAACTTCTGTTTCTCTTTGTTTTTCTAACCGCAGCTCCAAACTCTCTCTCATAAACACCTGCAAAATGAAAAGACAACAAATGCAGCCCATCATTCAAGCCTGATTACTGTTCTAGAAGTATATAAAAAAACTGGTGGCGAAGTACACAAATCAGGGACTGGAGTTAAGGTCCTTATGAATATTACTGTAGTAAAAGCCTCCATTTACAGCATTACTTAAAAATATTACTAAGAAAAAAATTACAAAAGCATTTTTTATGTACTTAAGTGTTAAACTTATTGATGTCTGTTGAATTTCCATGAAAATTGTGTTATCAAAAGATGTTGTACTCATAATTCATAATACTCAATCATGAGTGCGCGAGCAAATAAAACTTACACAGTGGGCTCTATTTTAATGATCTAAGCGCAGGGTCTAAAGCGCATGGTGCAAAAGCATTAGGGTGTGTCCGAATCCACTTTTGCTATTTTAAGGACAGAAAAAATGTGCTCTGCGCCCTGGCAGTGGTCTAACAGAGCTGTGTTTATTCTCTTAATGAGTTATGGGTGTGTTTTGAGCATAACGTGCATTAAAACAATCAGTCACATCTCCCATTCCCTTTAAGAGTCAGTTGCGCTGTGTCATGTTGCGTTTGCTATTACCATGGTGAACTTTGAAAGTGGAAAAACTGAACACTTCACTAATACATAAACAAGCAATATTAAAAACACATAATGTGTGTTAAAAAATGTACATTTTATGTAATCATAATAGATTATGTGCAACATCAGCGAAAATGCAAGATCAATAATTTAAATTACTGTAAAATTATGTTTAAAAAAAACAAAGATATATGTATATAAAAAAACTACAAAAAATCTATAATTGCGGTCTGGATTCATTGTTCCTTATTCAATTCAATTAATCTTTGTTTCTATAGCGCTTTTACATTGTAGATTGTGTCAAAGCAGCTTAACATAGAAGTTCTAGTAAACTGAAAATGTGTCAGTCCAGTTTTCAGAGTTCAGTTTAGTTCTTTAGTCTTAATCCAATACAACTTCATGCATAATAATTAGAAGAAGAAAAAAATAGCGAACAGCTGATTAAATTGTGTTGTAAAAAAGTTTTACAGTGAAGATCTAAAGAGCGTGATTGTTGCTTACTTTGTTTTTTCCCAGCTGCCATTCAGCACCGCTGTTGTCATAGAGCTGCAGCAGCAAGAGACTCCGCCCCTTAAGGTCCTCTGACAAAGCCAAAGCCCTCATCAACACATAGTACCTGACAAAAACACAACACAAAAGAGTGATTCAACTCATGCTGTTGCCAATAACACTTATTTTTTCCTTAAAACATTTTTTTAACTAAAAACTGCATTTATTCTAGCCAAAATAAAACAAATAAGACTTTCTCCAGAAGAAAAAATATTATAGGAAATACTGTGAAAAATTCTTTCCTCTGTTAAACATAATTTGGGAAATTTTTAAAAAAGAAAAAAAAATTCACAATTTTATGACTTCACCTGTATATTATAGCACTTACAACTTAATTATTGCTACATCAAGCTTTGCTTTTAAATATCCTGAACTGATAAACTGTAATAAATACTGTAGTGTGCTTTAGTTTTTACTTCAGTAAACTGAGAGCACACTGTCTTAGGCGTACAAACCTGGAACAGAAATCCTTAAACGTCCTCCTGATGGGAAACCCAGAACGTCTGATTTTCACTGTTTCCAACATCCCAGAATATCTGAGCTGATTGAGGACCACAGTCTGCTCAAACTGACCGGGCATCTGTGAAAAACAGAGACGGGGACATTTAAAAAAATAAAGAATGAAAAGTCAGATCTAAATTAGCCGCATTAATTCTGCTTTCAAATATAGCCGAGTAGAGTTTTGAGTGGACTCATTCTTCAAACACATTAAGTGGGTCATTATCACCCCCTCTCCCGATGACCTCTGACCCTGTGTGGGGGTGAGGTCGGAAACGGGGCGCTGTGATCCCCGCTTCTAAATGTCATCTCTTTGGAAGCAGGACTGAACCAGAGAAATTGGCGAATGAAAGTGAGATGAAGAGATGAGTGCTGAATGAGCTCTGTGAGAGCAAGGTCAGCACACATACACACACAACACAC
Source organism: Danio rerio (assembly GCF_052040795.2). NCBI lineage: Eukaryota > Metazoa > Chordata > Actinopteri > Cypriniformes > Danionidae > Danio > Danio rerio. Next base: position 46,003,881 of record NC_141022.1, read on the forward strand.
ACACACAATCATTCATTCTAGTCAGTGGTACATTAACATACTGATACATGCAGCGAGAGTAACAGAAAGCAGACAGGATCAATGTCATTGAGCTTGATGGGGGAGGTGGATGTCTCTCTTTAATCGTATGCCAGCAAAACAAACACTAGCAACATGTTCAAGCGATGTTTTAAAAATGTCATTCCTAAGATGTTTGTTTTTACTTATTTTCTGTGAAACACTAATATTACAATAAAATGTGTCTCTGGGTTTTTTTCTTGAACACAATATACAGTTGAAGTCAAAATTATTAGCCATGTTAATTCTTTCCCCAATTTCTGTTTAACAGAGAAAATATTTTTTTCAACACATTTCTAAACATAATAGTTTTAATAACTCATTTCTAAAAACTGATTTATTTTATCTTTGCCTTGATGACAGTAAATAATATTTGACTAGACACTTCTATACAGCTTAAAGTGACATTTAAAGGCTTAACTAAGTTAATTAGGTTAACTATGCAGGTTATGGTATTTAGGCAAGTTATTGTAAACGATAGTTTGTTCTTTAGACTATTGAAAAATGAAATAGCTTAAAGGGGCTGATAATTTTGACCTTGAAATATTTTTTTTTAAAAATTAAAAGCTGCTTTTATTCTAGCCGAAATAAAACAAATAAGACTTTCTCCAGAAGAAAAAATATAATCAGACATACTGTGAAAATGTCCTTGCTCTGTTAAATATAATTTGGGAAATATTTGAAAAAGAAAAAAAAAAAAATCAAAGGGGGGATAATAATTCTGACTTCAGTTTTTTGTTTTAGACCCCACTGACATTCATTGTATGGGAAACTAAAAAACATATCTTCAAAATATCTTCTTTTACATTCTGTTTGGAATGTCAAGAGGGTGAGTAGATGATTTTAAAAATGTGATTTTAACTATTCTTTGAAATAATTACAATTTTGCAAACACTCTTCATTTATATTAACATACAGTTGAAGGAAAAATTTATATTAAGTAATCTGAACACAGTTAAAGATTAGAAAAAGGAATAAAATTTTACAGAATGGCTAATATTTTTCCTTTTGACTGATTATCTTTTTTGTAAATACAATAAAATGTTGGAGCCCATTGACTACTATTGTATACAGAAAACATTCTTCAAAATATCTCATTTTATGTTCATTTGGAATGTCAAGAGGCAAGAGTAGATGATTCCAGAAATCAGATTGTTCTTTGAACAATTTTTAAAAAATAAATTACAATTTGGCAAACACTTTTCATTAATATTAACAAAGCAAAACAATTATTATTAAGATATCAATTCTCCTACAAAGTTTTCCCAAAAAGTTTTCTTAACATATGTTACACATATTAATAACTAATTTCTTTTTTTATTATGAATATGATGACAGTACATAATATCTTAACAGTTATTTTGTAAAATACTAGTATTCTGCTAAAAGGGCCATTTAAAGGCTTAACTTAGTTTAATTAGGTTAAGTAAATAAGTCTGGTTAATTAGGCAAGATATTAGATAAATGCCAATCGAGAAAAAAAGGGCTAATCCTTTTTACCTGAAAAAATATCTATTAAAAAAAATGGAAAACTGCTTTTAATTCAGTCAAACTATATAAAACATGACTTTCTCTAGAATAAAAAATATAATCAGAAATACTGTGAAACATTCTTGCGCTGTTAAAAAGCACAGGAAAATATTTAACGAAAGATTTGAATTTCATTGGAGGGCTAATAAAGTTTTCCTTTAACTGTATATTCTTTAACTGTATATTATTGGACCATTGTATACAGAAAACATTATTCTTTTATGTGTCGTTTGGAATATCAAGAGGATGAGTAGATGATTCTAGAAATCAGATTTTTCTTTGAACTATTCTTTAAAATTATTACAATTTGTCAAACACTCCTACTTTTTTTTTTATTTACCTCCAGCTGAAGGCAGAATTATTATTATGTTAATTATTTTTCAAAAAGTTTTTCCAACATATATTTACACATATTAGTTTTTATAATAAATTTCTTTGTTTTTGTCATGATGACAGTGCATAATATTTTCCTAGTTATTTTGCAAGATACTAGTATTTGGCTTAAAGTGCCATTTAAAGGGTTAACTTTAATTTTAATTAATTTAATATAGACAAGTTAAGTTAACTAGGCAAGGCATTAGATAAAAGCTGATAAAGAAAAGAAATCTTAAAAGGGCTAATAATAATAATAAAAAAAAAATGTAAAAACTGCTTTTATTCCAGCCAAACTATAAGAAATATGACTTTCCCTAGATTAAAAAAATAAAATAGGTAATGCTGTGAAAAATTCCTGTATATAATTTTTTTTGGTAAACACAATTAAAGCGTTGGACCCTATTGACTACAATTATATATGGGAAAACATTCTTCAAAATATCTCCTTTTATGACACAAAGATAAATATTAAATTGTCATTTACTTTAAATGTATATAATTTTTTGTAAACACAATAAAAGTGTTGAACCCCATTGTCTACCATTGAATTCAATTCTCTTCAATTCATCTTTATTTCTATAGCGCTTTTACAGTGTAGATTGTGTCAAAGCAGCTTCACATAGAAGTTCTAGTAAATTGAAACGGTATCAGTCCAGCTTTAAGTGTTGAAACCATTATATACAGAAAACATTCTTTAAAATATCTCCTTTTATGCTCTACATAAGAAAAAATAACGAAGACTTGAAATGACATAAAGATAAATACTGAATTTGTGATGTGATCATTATCTTATATTAACAAAATCCGAATTTTGTTAAAAGTTTTCTTCGATCTATTCTCAAATAAGCAAAACTCTAAGCATCCTCTTTATTTTCCAACAGGTAAATGTTCTCTGGCGACGCAGAAATACTAAAAACACCATGCTAAAACAGTAGTCAGGCATCTGGAGCAGCTCTTAACATCTGTCTAAACATCATTTCATCAGTCCTGCACCTCTACATCAACAAAGCAGCAGTCTGAGAGTTTACTTTAAAAACACATGAGGTCTTACTGTAGAGAAAAGTGTCCGTTCTCATGGTGTGTCCGTCAGCAGCTCTAAGTGAGTGAGTGTATGTCCACAACGAGCCAGTGATCAACTGGCCAGTTCACACACATACACACACTCTCTCACACTTTCTCCCTTATGCGCGCACACACACATACATCCATTCACACACTGCTGGTTACCATGGAGACCAGAGCCATGCTGGGCCAATTTGTGTTCAGAGGGGGAGGGGGGTGTCGGAGGGCAATGCATTGTGGGTAAAAAAGGGGGCAGAAGTCACCCCAGCTGTTTACATTCAAATAAAGTGGGAGACAGCGGACAGACAGACAGAGATGCAAAAGTAAATAAAACAACAGCCTGATAAACAGAAAGATGTTTTGATGATTTACATAATAGAGGGTTTTTGCAGGTTTCTTTAAATCAAATTGAAGACTTTTAAGACCCTTTTAAGATCAGTATGAATGAAATTTAAACTTATACAAAGCTAAACACTAAGGATTTTGTCTAATGGCCTGGTTACTTCTGTAATAGTTTTTTATTAATGGAAGATCACGTAAAGGGATGTGTTACTTTAGTTTTATTTCCCTGATTAGGGAATTTAATTTGGAGAATTTGCTGTAAAATGTCTAACATCTGTTGTAAATTGTATCTTTTTGCAATAAAAAAATATTTTATGAATAAATAAAAAAGTTGAATATAAACAAAGCTTTGGGATTATAGGTGATTGGATTTCAGCTAGAATGAGGATATTTGGACATAAGAAAATTAAGACATGTTTAAAATGATTTCAGACCCACATCAGAATATTTCAGTAAATTTAAGACTTTTTTTTAATTTAAGACATTTAGGACCCCATGGACAACCTGATAATTGTAAATGAGTTCATTAAATTGACAAAGTATAATTTTTTCAATAATTATAATAATCTACTTAAAACATAAAACACTAAAATAAAATATATTTTTGTTATTTATAATAAACATTAACAGAAACACACTTATTTGATCATCTCACTATAGTTGCCAAAGACACTTTAAAAGGTCACGAAAAACCAAAACACATTTTTTGAGATGTTGACAGTCATATACAGTTATTAGCCACCTTGATTTATTAGCTTCCCTGTCCCCCCCCCCCCCACCCCCCAACAACACATTTCAAAACATAAGAATTTTAATATCTCTTTTCTAATAACTGATTTATTTTATATTTGCCATGATGACAGTAAATAATATTTTAGATATTTTTCAAGACACTTCTATACAGCTTAAAGTGACATGTAAAGGTTTAACTAGGTTAATTAGATTAACTAGGCAGGTTAGGGTAATTAGGCAAGTTATTGTATAATGACCTTAAAATGGCTTTTTAAAAATTAAAAACTGCTTTTATTCTAGCAGAAATAAAACAAATAAGACTATCTCCAGAAAATTTCCTGTGAAATTTTTCCCGTGAAATTTTCGTTACTGTGAAAATTTCCTTGCTCTGTTAATCATCATTTGGGAAATATTTAAAAAAGAAGAAAAAACTCAAAGGCGGGCTAATAATTTTGACTTCAACTGTGTATGTGCCACGTTCCTAAAAACACTATTAGGACACATATATTTAGCTAACAAGTGAAAAAATTACCCGTTTAAAAATGTCACGGCGATGAGATCATTGTGTAAATTCCAGCGTGGAGATTGGCTGTCTGTACTGGCTGGTACAAAATGTCGTAATTAAGTTTTCAGCACATCTGTGCATTAATTCATAAGGAAGACTTGGTTCGAACTAATCAGTGCACTCTATTGTGAACAAGATGCAGCTTCATTAAAATGCATGATACAGTATAGCTTCGAAAACTCTTTTTACCTGTTACAGTGTTCAGAGAGACATTGCCAACCGTAATTCAAACAAGTAGAAAAAAAATTGGTTGGAGACATGGGTCGTCAGTGTTGCGTTTACAAATGTGCCTCAACGAAGGATTTGTTTCCATTTCCCCATGATGAGAGCACAGCTCGCGTGTGGATTTTTTTTTTCCAAAGAGCTTTTCCAATCTTGAAATGGTGAAATCCAGATGAAATGTTGATTGTCTTGTCTCTACGGATTTGTCTGATCAATGTTCTCTGTTTATGTTTATTCAGATGGCTAAGTTAGTTAGTATCATCAGCAGGACTCTTTCAGTTTTTAAAGACATACCTCAAAATGATTTCGTTACTAAGTTTACAGCAATATCACTACAATATTATGGACTGAAAATCCTCCACTTCCACACAGCTCTCATATCCGCTGTAAACACTGCTCTCCAAATCTCTGTTTATCTCCCCTGCGTTTGTGTTTGTATTGATGCTGTGAAAATCAGTGTGTATACGTAATAAAACTCCCCTTTTTATGCAAATCCTTCCCTTTTTCTTCACTTGACACTCCCACCTAAATAAAGCTGGGCTCAGCCACTTTCCTGACTTTTTTCAAACTAGAGGAGGTTGAAAACAACCTGCTGAGACAGGGGGGTTTCATGAACCTTTAAAGATAAAATAAAAACTAAAATATGCATCAGTGGATATATAAAACAAATACATAATAAAATTAAAAACAAAATCACTAAAACTTTCACTAAAATTTAAAAGAAAACAAAATCTATTAATAAAACAACATTACGCATTACATCTAAAAACAACCTTATACACTAAAATAATATTTGATAATTTTTTCTTCCATTTTCAAGAATTCACACATAAGTTATTGCAAATTAGTTAATTAATTTAGTAAATTATTTATTAAATGTGATAAAAAATGATAAAATCAATAGTCTATATTATTATTTATTATTATTTAATTTCTCTTCTGCATTTAAAAAAACACATAAACTTTACACTCTGTGCAGCTCTGAAATTGCATTTTGATTTACTTCAACAGATTTGCTAATGCGCTGAAATCTAAAAGCAAAAGCACAATGTCACAGAATTGATGTGTGCCATTGACACCTCTGCACTGACCTCTAACAACTGAACAAAGAGGTACAGATGAACACAAAACACACGCGCGGCCTGACATCTGCTGTAGAGTTAATAGGCAGTCGAATCAATGGCCTCGAGTGTAGAGCAGAATGAATGGAAAGCGTGAAGCGCATGTGTCTGCATCTCTCAGAGGAGTCTTACATCTCTGCACTGACTTCATGATGTCTAATCTCCTTCTGTCACTGAATACACAACCGTGCAAAAGAAGCACCGTTTGACAGTGTGTCTAATCGATGTGTGATTTATTATTAGGAGTCTGCACTTAAACTTGACGGTGTCAAAATAAACAAATCTACTTTGAACTGAAAATCAAATTCCAAAGCTAAATCTAATACAAAGACAAAGTTACACAACTTTACACAAAGCAGCGGATGTCTACTGTGTTTGCAGGACATACCTTGCTAATGTTGGGTTTAATGCAGCGTACAAAGAACGGATTGGAGGTACTAAGGGTGGACATCAGAGAGTGCAATGAATTCTGGGAAAGACAAAAAATACATACAGTAATCAGTTACAAACAGGTAGAAATATTTAACGCTCAATGCACCTAATATTCTAATCGCAGAAACAAACACCGTTGAAGTAACTGAAGTTACTGAAACTCTTCCATAGAACTAAAATTGTAAAAATGATTATTAAAAAAAAAAGTAAAAGTAAAAAAGTCTCTTTACATTTACAACAACTGCATAAAAAGTACATACTTTCTTACTAAACCATACAAAGAAATGGCTCTTATTATTCCTGTTTATTATTTGTATTAACTAACAACACAAAATAGGCTTCTATACCTTTTTTAATGAATTGAACATAGTAAAAAATCAGCTTTTATAATCACATTAGAAATTGTGGGTTGAAATGTAGAAATTACAAAAACATAAATAAAAACAGGTGAGGCAGTGCCGCAGTAGGTAGTGCTGTCGCCTCACAGCAAGAAGGTCGCTGGTTCAAACCTCGGCTCAGTTGGTGTTTCTGTGAGGAGTTTGCATGTTCTCCCTGACTTCGCATGGGTTTCCTCCGGGTGCTCCAGTTTCCCCCACAGTCCAAAGACATGCGGTACAGGTGAATTAGGTTGGCTAAATTGTCTGTAGTGTATGAGTGTGTGTGTGAATCTGGTGTGAATGTTTCCAGATGGGTTGCGGCTGGAAGGGCATCCGCTGCGTAAAAACTTGCTGAATAAGTTGGCAGTTCATTCCGCTGTGGCGACCTCGGGTTAATAATGGGACTAAGCCGACAAGAAAATGAATGAATGAATAAATAAAAACATTTTCGCGTTTTGTAAAGCCCTGGATATACTATAAACAGTATCGAAAAAGGAACTGAAATGACGCAATCTGTAAAAAAAATCTGTAAAAAACAAAGAAGTTTGTTTTATTGTTTGTTTATCAATCGTGATGACCACGCAATCGGTGGGTGTGTCCTGGAATTCCCCCTTCATTGTTGTGCTTCATATTTATGCAGTTCAGAGTCAGGCCCTGTTTACACTAATGTGTTTTCGTTTTAAAACGCATAAGTTTACGGTTACGCCATCCGTCCACACTAAGCCGGAGTTTTCGAGCGCCAAAAACGGAGCATTTCGAAAATGCTGGAGAGGCCGTTTTCATTCAGAAACGCAGCTGCTCCGTCTCAGTGTAGATGGGGGAAAATGGAGACATCTATAAATGGGGGCGGGGCTGTAGACATTCGCCTCTCTGATTGGGGCTTTTCCTCAGTATTAAGTAGCCTACACACACAGTTCAGTCTCGTATCCTCTCCCTTTAAGTTCAGACTTCGCAAGTTTGATATGGAAAACAGACCCTCGAGGACATGTCCGGTAAATCTTCAAAGGGAACAGTGTACTTTATAACCTTATTCACATCATCCTGGCAACGTTGTTTCACTTTCTCAACAATAAAATGAAAACATGATTTAAAGAACTGCCTATTTTTATTTTGATATTAGCAACTTAACAGACAGCAAAAATGCTGAGGCGTCATGCTGCATCTTCACTGTATGCATATTTATAATAAAACGGAGCCTATAAAACATCACTGATCCTTTCATTTTCATTGAAAATACGAAACGTATCCTCTGCTTTGCTGAATGTCAGTTTTAATAAACAGTAATAGCCATTATAAAAGTATAACGCACAATAAGTTTATATATTATAGGAAATCACAAGCGATCAGTCAATATACAGAATGTACGTAGTTAAATTAATTATTAACTTATCTTTGCGCTCAGCCAAAACACGTTACCTGTGAACCAATAATCGATTCAAAAGACCAAAGTCTGGGAATATGTCGTTAGGTATAGACAACAAGATTAATTAAATATCACGTTTAGCAAATATAGTGAGATTAGATACAGCAGGAAATACTTGATGTGCAGTCCGACATGCACAGCTCTCATCTGGGTAGAAATGCTGCAGCGCTTGCCCGAGAGTGTGTGTGTGGTCACGTAATATGCGTTTTCAGCGTTTCGGTGTGAACGGAGAGCAGTTCGGAAACGCTGGGTAAAACGCGAGTGTGGACGCGGATCGTTTTTATTCTAAAACACCGTTTTAAAACTAACACGCGCTAGTGTAAACGGGGCCTCAGACATGAGAAACACATCCAGCACAACAACACAAAGGCCGTGTACACATGCACATGGGTATTTTTATAAAGGAGAAGAAAAAACAGCACATATTCTTATGTCATGACAGCAAAAAAGGCTGGAAAAAAGAAAAAAGGAGTTCAGCCTGTTGTACCTGGAATTTTCAGCCTGGTCACAGCTTTCAAAAAGTTTTGGTTTTTAAAAATGATTTTCAGGGGCGGATTTAATTATTTTTAAGAGTTCACACTTAGCTGATGATTGGTAATAAAGATAGTTTGGCAGGCTGTCTCAGGAGAGAGCAGTAAGCTCATAAGATCCTCAAGCCCGGGGCTCCCTCCCGTTTGCAGGGCGAGAGGGGAGTTTGAGCTCAGGTAGATCTCGAGATTTTTATATATAACATTACATTGTTATATAATAATAATATTTCCCAGAGATGGGTTGTGGCTGGAAGGGCATCCGCTGCGTAAAAACTTGCTGGATAAGTTGGCGGTTCATTCCGCTGTGGCGACCCCGGATTAATAAAGGGACTAAGCTGACAAGAAAATGAATGAAGGAATGAATGAATGTTATATAATAGCTATATATAATAGTTCATAGGTATAATTTATACTTCTAGATATTTATTGGGGACCACCAGATTTCATGGGGCCCTAAGTGGCCGCGTAACCCACTTATTGGTTAAATCTGCCACTGCTGATTATGAAAATAACCGTGTTCAGGTGGACAGGGCCTAAGTTAGTAACATCAATAAGCTGGAGAGTCGAGTAGAAGAGCTATATCTTCACATGTACTATCGCTTGCTTAAAAGATTTTAAAGAGTCCAAGACACCACACACCTGACGATCAGCACAATCATATCAAGTTCGAAACATTCAGATTTTTTTTAGTGTCTGTCTGTGGCAAATAGAAAGCAATGTGGCATGCCATGGTGGCGATTCTCACTGGAGAAGGCTGTTTGTCTTATATGAAACTGTTCTTCTGTCACAGCCGCCATTGTTGTTGTGTTTAGAATAACATTCAAGTGGTGTTACACATTTGCAATGCCCCCTACTGCTACGTGGGGCTGTGGAAAAGGTCTAAAAACAGTATACCACCACTCAGCCTTTTCTAACTTCTTTTTGGCCTCAAACGACAAAAAAGAACTTTGAAGTATACCGGGGCCTCAAGTGTGTCCCATTGGGCTAAAAAAATCTGTTCATACACAAAACACTTGGGCCAAATACAGGAAATAGGTCATGTAAGTAGACAAGCAGTCAAGTGGCTAGATGTGGGTATTTGTATGCTCCCAGTAAAGTGAAAGGTTACATGACAATGACAACAATAACATTATATAAAACAATGGTCTCAAACTCAAAATCCCTGGATGGCCACAGCTCTGCAGAGTTTAGCTCCAACCACCCTCGACTCACACCAGCTTAAAAGTTTTTAGTAGACTTGAACACATTTGAAATAGCTGCGTTTGATGAGGGTTGGAGCTGTGGCCCTGCAGGAATTGAGTTTGTAACCTGTGATATAAAACTATTCATTAGAGGCTACAAAGAAATCGCGTACATAAAAATAAGTACTTAGACAGGATTTGGGATGCAACTTTACACAAAAATTCTGCATTCTAAAGCATTGTTTCCCAACCCTGTTTCTAAAAGCACAGCAGCAGTCCACATTTTCAACCTCTTACTAATCAAACTTACCTGAATCTACACATCAGAACATTAGAAGAGACTCCAAAACCTGAAATTAATTGGTCAGATAAGGGAGACATCCAAAACATGTACTGTTGGTGTGCCTCCAGAAACAGGGTTGGGAAACGCTGTTCTAGTGCATTGCAGGAGTTTTCTTACCTTAAACTGAGAGCTAACTGTAGGTCTGCGATACTTTGATCCGCACTTGACCGTGTCCTGTCCGGTCCAGGCGTTCACTCGCTCAAACAGATCATACACAAAATCCAGCCTGAGAGAGCAGGAGCGTGTGAACAGATCATATCGTGGAGAACAGTTACATAACTATTTGCAAACACACACACACACACACACACACACACACACACACACACACACACACACACACACAAACACACACACACACACAAACACACAAACACACACAAACACACAAACACACACAAACACACAAACACACAAACACACACACACACACACACACACACACACACACACACACACCTGCTCTCCCTGAGTAAGTTGAGAACATCATCTCTGAAAGTGTCTCTGTTCTTCTCCAGGATTCCTCTGACATCATAAACGACCTGCAGACAAAAAGCAGGATGTTCACCTGAGACATGACACCTGGAACACTGATGTTGACCGCATTTTTGTTTATTATATTCAGTATAGCACAACATACGAGAACGCAACACAACGGTTTGTCATTTTAGCTGTAATTTTTCGCTGAAATGATGCCACATGGAAATAATTCAAAGGTTTAAGTAAATGCAAGAAAGTTGTTCAGAAAAAATCAGAAATTTTAAAAATGAAGTAGCACGAATTTAATAATAAAAAATATTACATTTTTTTACGGTTTACGGTGATACATTAATTAGCTGGTAATTAATAATAAAAATACTTCAATTGCTAATATATAATAATACAGATTTTTGACTATTTTCAGTGTATAATGCTTCTTAAATTAAATTAAAAAGATATTTAATACAATTTAATAAATATGACTTTATCTGTACTTAATATAAAATATTCACAAGAAAGATATTTATAAGTCCTAATTTACTTAAAAAATTGTATTAAGCTTTTTTGCTCTTGTAGTTAAATATGCAAAATGTATATGAAATTTAAATCCACATATAAAACTGTACTTATGAAACATCACATGTCTTATTTGCTATGATAACTATTTGTCATTTAGTTAAATAAAGGATGCATAAGATGTAACTTGAAATTGTTGTTAAAAGATGTTTAGAGATGCACATTTACTAACACATATAAAATAGCATACAGTTGCACTCAAGAGTTATTGAACCCACTTAGATTTTTTTTTCTTTTTTAAATATTTCACAAATTATGTTTAACAGAGCAAGGACATTTTCACATTATGTCTGATAATATTTTTTCTTCTGGAGAAAGTCTCCATTTGTTTTATTTCGGCTTGAATAAAACTAATAAAATAATAAAACAATTTTATGAAACATTTTAAGGTCAAAATTATTAGCCATTTTAAGCTGTATTTTATTTCGATAGTCTACAGAACAAACCATCGTCATACAATAACTTGCCTAATTGCCCCTACCTGCCTAGTTAACCTAATTAACCTATTTAAGCATTTAAATGTCACTTTAAGCTGTATAGAAGTGTCTTGAAAAATATCTAGTCAAATATTATTTACTGTCATCATGGCAAATATAAAATAAATAAGTTATTAGAAATGAGTTGTTAAATCTATTATGTTTAGAAATGTGCTGAAAAAAATCTTCAGTCCATTAAACAGAAACTGTGGGGGGGGGGACAATTCTGATTGCAACTGTATATGTACCTTGCTATTAGTATATGTAAAATACAATGGAATGTCTTACATTGCAAAATGCTGCTACAATAAAGAAATGAATAAATAAATAACACCAGTAGGCAGGCGTTGTACCTCTCCAGCGTAGTGCTTGATTCCAAACTGATGAACTGCAACTCGAGGTTTGATGTAGAACTGATTTCTCTGATGAAACGAAGAGAGAAACAGATCAGTGACTGTAGTTTCCATGCTCAAGGTCATTATTTATGCCCAAAATACATATCAGTGATAGGCTTTTTATTCTTAAACATTTGTTGGGCTTAATTATAAGTTGTTGTTTTATTTATCATCTCAAACTAATGATAAAATGTAAATTGGACATTTGGAATGGTGACAACTGAGAGTAAAACATGAACTTTTTACATCACAATTCTCAAAAACTAATATTAAATATAAATGTTATTAAGAACGAACAACACTGTTTTCTGTTTATTTGCATTGCATTTTATTCATTCTTCTGTTTTGAACCCTGCTAAACGTAAAACATTCACACAAACTACAAATCTGCCATGTTATGGACTACAGATCCCAGTCATGCAATACACACACAACCGGTTCCTGATCCTGACTGATTGCAAACACACAGCTGATGCTGCTCAAGTACTGATTACACACACATATATACAGCTCACTTTGAGACACTCATGGCTGAGTCTTGTCTACTGTTTTAGTGACACCACAACGCGTTTTCCTTTGTCTTGTTTTTCCGTGTTTTTGATCCTCGCCTTGTTTATTTGTTTAATCCTGTTTGCTGCCTGCCTTGTGATCATCTGCCTGTTTTTTTGACTACGACTCTGGATAACTGCTTGCCTAACCATACTAATAAACCTTCATTTGGACCTTCAGCCCTGTTGTCAGTGTCACATCCCTCGTTACAATGCATACATTAAAAGTATAGTTCACCCAATATTTTGTTTACTCATCCTCCATTTGTTCAAAACCTGTTTGAGTTTCTATCTTCTCTTGAATACGGAAGATTTGCTGAAAAATACTAGGGGAAAACTATGGATGTCAATAGCTGATTTTTTCCAATATTCTTTGGAATATCTTATTTTGTGTTCAACAGAATAAAATGATTAAATAAACATTTACAATCACTTCAGTGTGAGTAAATGATGAGGGAATTTTCAATCCTATTTTTTCCAAATACAATTATAAGGCATTATACATTTGCTGTGTAGTGAGGTGAACCTAAATGCATATTCATAATGCTTTTTATTATTATTTAGAGCCACCAGTAGTCTATTATTCATTATTTCTGAATAAAATGATAAAATATGACTGATGCACGATGTATGTGACGTACAGAATGTTGGCTGTGGAGTTTCTCTAGAAGTGTGCCATCAGTGCCTTTAGGAAAATGACTTTCCTCATTCACAAGAGCGAGCAAACCCAACTTCTGCAGAGAAAACACACACATACACACAGATTCAGACGATCACAATGTCAGCATACAACCATTCTTGAGTGTGTTTGAGTTTGTTTTTACCTTCTCTATCAGATCCAGGCATTCTCCATTGTCCATCCAGTTAACATCATCCCAGACCAGCCCTTCTCTATACGCAAAACACACGCAGAAAACAATTACAACAGCACAGAATTAGACACAATTACAATATTAGAGAAATACTCAGTGTGTTTATATTTGTGATGGTTTACTTGTTGTACTCAAGCTGCTCCAGTGAGAAAATGTGCTTGTTGAAATACTCCTGAAGCTTCTCGTTTGCATAGTTAATGTTGAACTGCTCAAAGCGGTTGACCTGAGAGGGAAATCCAGCAGAACGAGTGGGTTACTGGGTTTCTACAGGTTTCACCAAGACTTAAGACTTTTTAAAGACCTCTGTAAATAAAATTTCAGACTTTTTTTAGTAATGGCCAGTGTAATTTTTTTTACTTGCCCCATTGGAATTTTAATTCAGTTATTTATAGGCCACATATTTTAAATAATGTATTGAAACAAGAAAACTAATTATACACAAACACACACACACACACACACACACACACACACACACACACACACACACACATACACACATATACACACATATATATATATATATATATATATATATATATATATATATATATATATATATATATATATATATATATATATATATATATATGTATATATTTTATTTTTTTATTAACATAATTTTTTCTTTCAAAAAAAAGGCAAGCTTTAAAAACTATAATACACTAAATTGATTATTGGAAGATAATAAAACCATATTGGTAAATAGGATTAATAACTTCTACTTTTGCCAAATGTATTAAGATGTATTAGATGGATTGTTGGTTGTATTGGGGAGCTTTATATGGATAAAAGAAAATGAAGACCTGTTTATAAATATTTAAGACCTACAACTTCATATTTCAGTGAATTTAAGTTTTTTTAAGGTCTAAAATTTAGATTTGAAAATTGTTTTAATTGTTTGGGACTAACATTACCACTTGATTCAAACCGGTGTCTGTAAATCTTACCAGTTTAAATTTTTTCAATTTATTTATTTCATAACAAGGGACAGTGTACATTATTTAACGTTCATCAAGAACATAAATTTACGCAAATTAGCCCAAAGACTAGTTTTCATTGATAGTCTCTTTGTCAGATGTTAAAGACCTACACCAATCAAAATACAAATTCAAACTATAAACAAAACTCAAAAAAAAAAACAACCACAAAAACAATAGTAAAAAGCCTAGTTAACTCCCACCTCAAAGTTCTCAAAGCCAAAGATGTCCAGGATGCCGATGGATCTGAAGTCTTCACTGCCGTTGATTCGGTTGTTCAGTTTGCGAATGATCCAAGTGAAGCACTGAGAGTACAAAGCCATCGCCATTGAGTCTCGCGAGTCCACCGCCTGACACACAAACAAAAACACACACACACATCTTTAATGTATGATTTATTAAAGATGAACGAATGTATCATGCAATAATATTTGGTTTTTGCAAATAAAATACATTTTCTGCACTTTGGTATACCTATAGTAAATTATATGTTGTCAAATAAAAAATAAAGGTAAAGAAAAGCATCTAACATCAGTGTTAATATGAAATTATAACATTAAAAAGGTTAATTTAATTTTCAGAAGTTAGAGAATAGAGATAAGCAAGTAAATTGGACAGAATAAAGTTTTGGGGGATATCTTTCAAAATTGTGAAATTTATTATTAGTTAAAATTTTTTTTAAGTCAGAGCCAACAAACTTTTATCAGTTATTATTATAACCACGTGACTGAACAAATTTAAAATATCTGTATTAATTAAATATACCTGAATAAGGTGTAAAATAAAAAAAATAAAAAAAGTTCAATTCCAAAAAATAACATTTAATTTGCTCTAAAGTACATTTAAATTATTTTTTCAGTATTATTAAAAAAAATCATGATTTCGAAAAAAGTAATACAATTCATTCACTTAATAGACTTCATTAAACATCTTCACATTTACATCACCTATATACTATATAACTGCAGGTTAACTATGCTTATATAGTAGCTTTAACTGTTAAGTTAGACTACTAATTATGAGTTAGTAGTTAACTAGTTAAAGTAATTAGCAACTAATAAAGTTGAACTACATAACTCAAAGTTTTGATTTTGATTGTAATACAAAAATGTAAAGCCTTCAATAAAGCTGCTTTAAAACAATAATTATTGTGAATAGCGCTTTACAAATAAACTTGAATTGAAATAACAACACTGTAAACATTTTAATATTGAAGTTTAAGAAAGTCTTGCGATGTGTTTTTTTGAGAGTCCAGTATCCATACATAGTCATAAAACGTTCCAGTAAAGTGAGAAAAATGTTTATTGAAGAAATGTAATTACTTGTTAAGTCCACTAGAGGGAGTGAGAGTTTCTGAACTCATTTGCAGTAACTTTCAAATGTAACAAATATAATAAAATGTTGTACTATTTCTTACCATACAAGTTTTTATATATTTTCTGTTATAGGATGGACTTGATTTCTGCTTTACTTTTGTAATGTTTCTAACGCCTAAGAGTAATGCCCTGCTATTGAACTGAGATATTTTGTAAATGTGTAAATATATCTGAAAGAAATAGTGGATTGGTGTTTCATAATGACTTTCATAAATTTTTTTTCTCCATACCATGAATGTGTGTGTGTTGAAAGAGTTTACCTGCTCTACTGTGAGCGGTGTGCTGATCTCTTCTCCTCTGAGGATCATTGATCTGTGGGTCAACACTTCAGCCAGCTGAGCACAATCCAAACCCAGCAGATCTGCAGCTTTACTGAGCGCTACACATACACAGAGCTCATTCGTATGAACACCATGCAATTAACATCAGTAATATTAAGCAATTCAAGACAATGTGAAAGAGAGAGAACGGAGAGAAGTATTTACCTGTTTTGGAGCAAACTTGTGCTCCGCCTGCTGTTAAAAACTCAATGTTTCCCACATGTAGGATTCCTGAAAGGAGCCTCAACACCTCTTTAATGTTCTCCTCTCCAAACTGCATTGTCCTGAGTGCATTCTTTAAACAAAAACAAATAAACACCAAAATATGGTTGTGATATATATTATGAAATATGTAAAACAAGAAAAGAACTAATAATTATTTAACACATTTGCTTTTAAACTGCAATTTCCGCATGATGATGATAATTATGATGTATGCATTTTTAATGGGAAATGTATTTTTTAAATTGCTATTATAGCTGGTCTAGCACACAGGTGTCAATTCCAGTTCCTGATGGGCCGCAGCTCTGCACAGTTAAGTTCCAACCCTGCTTCAACACACTTACTTGGAGGTTTCAAACAAGCCTGAAGAACTCAATTAGTTTGAACAGGTGTGTTTAATTACGAGGCGTTGCTCGCTGCAAAAGTTGGTACTAGCTCAACTTTGAGCGCTGATGGAAGCGTCAGCCAATCAGATCGCTATATGCAAATACACCAGCTAGACAGTGGCTGACAATTTCATTGGCTGACGCTTCTATGACGATCGTTTTTAGCCCCAACTTCAGATAAGCCTTCAGTCAAGCATTGACGCTAAAGCCCTGTGTGAATGGGGCGTTAGGGTTAAAGCTAAACTGTGCAAAGCTGCTGCCCTCCAGGAACTGGAATTGACATGTGTGGAATAGCAAAATGTTTTTGTTACTATTATTATTTTTTACTTTATTGGTGTTTAACAAGACCATACACAGTAGTATATAATACAGAATAAGAAAAAATACAGACTGTCTCAGTTTTAATTTATTTTTCCACTATTCCCTCAAAATAAAATAAAATTAATAAATGAAAAACAAACATTCTCAGAAAAAGAGAGAGAGAAAAAAATAAAGCTAGATTACAAATAAACATGTAAATAAGAGTACAAACACAGACTGTTTAAATGGATGAAAAGATCCCTCTGAGGAGTCAATATTCCCTCTTTCCAGTAGTTTACTGTGTATTAAAGCTTATATCAACAGGGTAGGCCTTTGATATAGTATGAAACAGATTAGCAATTGCTCAAAAAGGAGCGCAGGGGTAGACTTTTACAAAATGTATAAATGACGTTTGATATTGTTTACATATCTGTATTATACTATTACTCTATATGTTCAAAACCAAGAGATTACACTTTGCAGTTTGCTTGTCATGTACCGACTGTCATGTACCTATAAGGTTTGATATATTCCTCCTAGGGCAGCACGATGGCGCAGTGGGCAGCACAATCGCCTCACAGCAAGAAGGTCGTTGGTTCGAGCCCCGGCTAAGTCAGTTGGCATTTCTGTATAGAGTTTGTATGTTCTCCCCGTGTTGGCATGGATTTCCTTCAGGTGCTCTGGTTTCCCCCACAGTCCAAAGACATGTGGTATAAGTGAACTGAACATAGTGTATGTGAGTGCTTGCAGGGTGTATGTGTGTTTCCCAGTGATGGGTTGCGGCTGGAAGGGCATCCGCTGTGTAAATCTTGCAAAAAAGAGAAATGTGCGCACATCTAGAAAATCTTGAAGGCAGGTGCTCGATCAAAAAACTAAAAATCTTTAATGTGAATGTCACAACGTTACGTCCGACACGGTCTTCATTAGGTGATCCGCTGTGTAAAACATTTGCTGGATTAGTTGGCGGTTCATTCCTCTGTGGCCACCCCAGATTAATAAAGGGACTACGCCGAAAAGAAAATGAATGAATAATTGAATATTCCTCCTAACATTTATATTTTATAAAGCTGTCATTATCACATAATACATCTGTAATACTACTGTGGAAACACAAATTTTAAGTTTATAATATTATTGATAATTCCTTGAAATCAATTAGCTAATTCTAATAAGTTTTCTTTAAATATCTGGTGGTTTCATCAACGAGGAGAGTTAAAATTCATAAATAGTTTACAATATAATGGAAATATTTGCCATAATGCAAGCAAAGCATCAAGAAGTGTAGGAAAAGGGTGAATACAGTCAGTCAGTCATTTTCTTTTCGGCTTAGTCTTTTTTTTAATCTGGGGTCGCCACAGCGGAAGGAACCGGCAACTTATTCAGCATATGTTTTACATAGTGGATGCCCTTCCAGTTGCAACCCAGAACTGGGAAACATCCATACACTCTCATTCTCACTCATACACTACGGACAATTTAGCGTACCCGATTCACCTATATCCCATGTCTTTGGACAGTGGGGAAAACCGGAGCAACCGGAGGTAACCCACGGGAACAAGGGGAGAACATGCAAACTCCACACAGAAACGCTAACTGACCCAGCCGAGGCTCGAATCATCAACCTTCTTGCTGTGAGGTGATCGTGCTACCCACTGCGCCACTGTGCAGCCCCCAGGGAGAAAACATTTAATACATTAAACATACATACATATTAATTAATTCATTATTGTTGCCATTACTAAAACAATTCATAAGTATATCAACAAAATGCAAATTTACAAAACATCAAAATGTGTACTTAAACAGTAGTGAAGTGTGTGTGTTTGTGACAAGTAGGGATGCAAATTTGCATGGGTATGACATTGGTATTACAAGGAGAAGTCACTTTTTAGGACATTGCCCCATGTTCCCAGTTTTCAGAAGGCGTATAAATAATAAAATATTTACATTTCTTGAGAAAGTAAAAATGCTCAAGGTTTCCTGTACGGGGCAGGGTTCACTTAAAAATGACCTTTGCTGCTTGTTCAAACTACTTTTTTAAAATGAGTTGAAACAACACAGTTGTTCTTTTTGAGACAACTGAAATGTTAAACCCACTTAAATTTAGAAAAAACTATTAAGTTAACTTAATTGATTTGTGTTGGGACAACATGAAGAAATTGTGTGGAATCCTGCATTTTTTACACTGTTGGTGCGATACAGTTTGAACATTTTTATAAACCATAACTCTAATGCAACGTCCTGACATTTCACAAAAACAAACCTCTCTCTGTGTGTGCGTGTGTGTTGATCTACTGTACAGCAATCAGACGGTGGGTGATGTGTTGTCGTGTTATGACTGTCTCACCAGCACTTCCTGAAACGTCTCAGTGTCATTAATGGCTTTGTCCTTCACACATCCTGACTGACCCAGATAATGAAAACCCTCCGGAGCGGAGAGGGAGAAGGACTCTGTGAGAAAACGAGAGAGACAGATAAACACTGACCTTAAACAAACTGATAGTCACTGATTCATTCTGATACGGCGACCTTCTGCCTTCTCCATCTGATCTGTCATCAGTGACATCAGCAGCAGATCAAGTCTGTTTTATGTGACTTCAGTGGGAAAACCGTGAATAACAACAGTGTGTGGCTCATTATGAAGTCTGTAATCTGATTTTTGTAACCGGTGTCAAATAGACTTCTGTAAAATGCATGCAAAATGTTATGCTTTATATGACTTCTGATCACTTTGGAAGGAAGTGTGAATTAAAAACAGAAAAACGTATTTTGTTGAAATGAAAGAAACTGAGGTAAAAAGACTCAAATGGTTCAGCAAATGTCTGACTGCTTTCAGTAAAGAATATAAAATGAGGGGGAAAAAATCATCCTGTCAACGTCAGGGGGTGAAGCTACGGTAAATTATGAATTATTTTATTAATTAATTAATTAATTTATTCATTCTTTTTCCTTCGGCTTAGTGCCTGATTTGTCAGGGGTCACCACAGCTGAATGAACCACCAACTATTCCAGCATATGTTTTACCCAGCAGATGGCCTTCCAGCCGCAAGCCTGAACTAGAAAACACCCATACACACTTAGGGCTGATTTAAACTTTCGCCTGGTGCCGCGACGCGGACCTCTGCTGACTGCATGTGCACCATGGGAAACAAACGAGGCTTTTATACTTGATGTAATCGCCGTTGTGATTTTTTTTTTTTTAAATGAGAGGGGCGGTCAAAAGAAATTGACCCTAAAATCAGATGGACAAACAGAGCAAGAGGAAATTTCCAAAACTACGTCATATCATTACTATCATTAAAGATTTTTTTAAACAAATTATTTTTAGTTTATCTTAGTTTAGTTTTTGATTGATAGATATTAGTCAGAGAGCCAAAGCACCAAATACATAAAATCAAACTAATTATTTTTTTTCCTGATTATAAATATTTTTCTAACCATTCAATTTTTAAAAAAAATCAAACTTTGATGCATCACTTGATTTTGTTCATATCTCAAACATTTCTACATTTTATAGTTTATTAAAATATGAATGATAACAGAACATGGGTTACTCTAGAAATATACATGTATATTATTATGGCAAGAATAAAAGCAAAAAAAAAGTTTTTAGTTTTAGCCCACTCCACAACACACATTACTGTTTGTCTAGTTTGTGTCCTCTAATTACATGTATATGCTAAAAAGGCGATAATGGTCCAACATTCCTGACCATTGTCACTAATAAAGCCCAGACATACAGGACATCAGTATATTGTAAACCAATAGGTTTGAAAATTCCTTTCCAGTTATCAAAGAAATAATTTGTTAATTCATTTTAGTTTTGTGACTATTAAATTGTTTTAAATTCAAAATTGCAATACATGCATCAGTGTAAATCCTATAAATGGTGGAAAAACACTTTCTGTAACTGTGTGTTACAACCACCTGGGTCTCCACTTTTGTCACAGCCTCTCTTTTTGACTTTAACAAACTTATCCCTCAAGTATTCTAAACTTTTTTTTACAAAAACTTGCAATTTCTAGCCAAGAATTATTGGTCATCTGGTTATCCCGATAATCACATATGGACGGATCATAAAGACGTCTGTACAGGCGTACCAAAATCTCTTCAAAGTGATTCATATTCAACTGAAATAAAACCCGGGGCTGCGTGAATTTGTGAAGTCTCCAAAAATTTTCTGTCCTCTGCCAGCAAAAAGCATGTCATCACACCCAAAAGCGAACATTTGCAAACAACGTGGTGACATCACATTCACCGCACGCACTCGCTTTCACCGCACAATTCACTTGCAGTGCATGTCTATGGACTGTGGGGTAGACTCATGCCAGCACGGGGAGAACATGCTTACTCCACACAGAAATGCCTACTGGTCCAGCCCGGACTTGAAACAGTAACCTGCTTGCTGTGAGGCGACAGTGCTAACCACTGAGCCACCGTGCCGCTCTGATATATTTTATTTTTATTTAGTTCAGTTTGCAAGAGATTTGAATAATAATAATAACACACAAAGGAAAAAAACATGAAAGACAGGCCAAAAATGACAATTTTTTGGAGGAAACTGTGAAAAGCAAGATATGAAACAACATGCTGGGATAATTTTAGTTTTATAAAAGTTTATCTAAATTACATGATGCTTTTTACAATAGAAAAAGCACTGTCTGAAAAAGCAGATCTGATTTCATGTTGAACAAAATAGCAGCGCAAACAATAACAAAAATAATCTGAAATTCAAAAGCACATCACTAAACAATGATTGTTAAAACCACAGACTCTTCTGATTGGTTGATTTTGAGTCGTCTCTTCATCATGTAATTTCTGGTGTGAACAAAATTTTTTTGTTGCATCGCATTAAAAGGTAATCTACTGCACCCTTAGAGGAAGTAAAGCTTTTTAAATACTTTAATGGCAACTTCAGTCTCCAATAAATCAGTTAAAATGTCTTAAACAGAATATAGCGGAAAATCTAGACTCACCCTTCTGCTCTGCGCTGGTTCCTGCCAGCAGAGCATAGAATATGTGATAATTTCTTTCACCGGGATTTTGACGCACGACACGATTCTGATAGAAACGCAAACAGACAATTAGAGTCATATAAAAACACAATTCATGATACACATGCTGAAGATCCATGCATTTAAGAGAAACTCACCTTTTCTAAAAGGTCTGTGTGTTGAAAATAAAAAGTCAAGGCAAATGCAGACAGAAAATTGACATATTAGAACACGGGTTGATAAATAAAGCAACAGAGATAAACAGTAGTGGATTCACATTAACAGTAGTAAACAAATCAAGCACTTTAGTAAAAGTACAAATAAAATGACAGATTAAATTATTATTTACTCATTATCGGTTTCTCTCCGTTTCTGATCAAAATACAAAAGCACTAGATTTTTAATGTACCAAGAGTTAAAATTAAAATTCACTTACAGAAAAAACTACAGTTTATTACCCCAACTTGTCATACACTAATATCCATATTAAGAATTCAGAATTCACAATGTGTGTAAATGTATGTTTTACACCCTTGAAAAACATGCAACATACACTCCAAACAATACTGTAAAAGTCAAATTAAGTCATCTTTTTTTAAGTCATTAGTTTGCACACAATTAAATGAACTGCATAAATGTAAAAATTAGGTTGAGTCAACTGTTCCAAGTTAAAATAGATTTACTTTATTTCTTTTAAGCAAAGTTTTTCTTTGTTATTTTCTTTTTCCACCTTTAATTGGGATAGGACAGTAGATGTTACAGACAGGAAAGTATTGTGAGCAGAGAGACGGGAAGGGACTGCAAAGAACCTTGAGCCGGGAATGGAACTCAGGTCGCTGTGAGCACCATGGTGCTATATGATGGTGCTATATGTCGGCACATCTAACCACTATGCTATTTGGCGCCGACTAATTTGCGACTTTTAAGGCAACGCATGTGCTCCCTTTTTAAATAAAGTAGCTAAACGATTTTTACAGTGCACACATTTTATATTCATTATGTGTAAAATCTGTTAATTAGTACAATGTTTTGTTTTGAAATGTACTAATGTAAACTTTCAAAACTCAGATACAGAAAAATTATACTTAAGAACAGCAATGAAGTAAAAACATACACAACAACGCATAAACAGAGGATACAGTCCGTGATTCTTCCTCCCTGGATGTTTCCATGTTGGCTGAAATGAAGCTGGATGAACTTCCCAAAGCGGCTCGAGTTGTTGTTATGAACAGTTTTGGCATTTCCGAACGCCTCCATTATTGGACTACAGACACAGGGAGAACGACACATGAATGTAATGTGTGTACAGCAAATCATTTGTAAAATTGAGCCTAGTTTCTCTTGAGTTTTTTTTCCCTTCACTTTCACCATTTGGTGAGGTTTGTTCCTCGCCACTGGCTTGCTTGGTTTGGGACTTGTGGAGCTGTGCATCGATGGATTTGCTCTTCAGTGTTTGGACAGCAGTGAAAATTAAACCACACTGACCTGAACTAAACTGAACTTCAACAGTGAAATCTGGACTGAGATAGTTTCAATTTACTACAATCTTCTATGTGAAGCTGCTTTGACACATTCTACATTGTAAAGCGCTATAGAAATACAAATGAACTGAATTGAATTATGTATCATGCGTATGTACCTGCTCTCCAGAATCGCCTCCTCTACATGTGACGATGCTGTTTTCGAAGTTGAAAGCGCTGCACTTTGTTGGCTCATTGCAGACAGAAAGCGCAGAATCATCTTAGTGCTCTCAGTTTTACCTGCTCCACTCTCACCACTAACACACACACACACACACACACACACACACACACACACACACACACACACACACACACAGAAAAATAGAAGACCTGAGTGCTGACAGACGCTCATCAGCAGAGTTGTAATGAGCTGATGCGGCCAGCAGAGGGCAGTAACATTCAAGCTCTCGTTTTAGAAGTGTTTCAAGACTCAAGAAGCTTTAGCTGCACAATGCAGAGTCAACATATTGTTAAAGCATAAATAAATATTTGAATAACACACACACACACACTGCTGTTCAAAAGTTTGGGGTTGGAAATTAGTTTCAAACTTGGCATATTATAATGATTTCTGAAGGCTCATGTGACACTGAACACTTGGGTAATGACTTTGTTTGCCATTACAGAAATCAAGCACATTTAAAAATATACAAATATAGACAGCAGCTATTTTGAACTGGACCTAAATTTTACAGTTTGAAATCTTTTTATATTTTTACAAATTTTAAAAACATTAAATATGCATACATTTTCACAATTGAACCACGAGAGAGAAATAATGCAAAAAATATATTATTTTAATGGTGATATTGACATTTAAAGCTTGAAAAACTAGATACGTTTCATGCTTTAGGTTGATTCTGCAGCTAAATTATGATTTGGAAAAGTGTAAATCTTATCTCTAACTAATCCCACAATTATATTCAATTACGATTAAGAGAATTAATTACAAAACGACTCTCGATGTATCATGATGAATCTTTCCATTCAAATTAATTTCTTGTTTGATATATTAAAGGCAGGGGTAGGGAACTTATGGCTCGGGAGCCACATGTGGCTTTTTGACCAAAAATATGTGGCTCTCCAGCCCTTTCTTCAATAATATTTCAAAAATTTAAAAAGTATAACTTTTACTAGAAATCAGTTTCCTATTGAAAATACAATTACACTTCCCTTTGTATT
This sequence comes from Danio rerio, assembly GCF_052040795.2. Classification (NCBI taxonomy): domain Eukaryota; kingdom Metazoa; phylum Chordata; class Actinopteri; order Cypriniformes; family Danionidae; genus Danio; species Danio rerio. Next base: position 46,028,803 of record NC_141022.1, read on the forward strand.
GTATTTTCTACAGCAAAATGAATAAGAACTCGATTTACAATTAAAGGATGTTTCAACCAATGGACATATGTGGTGCTGTGGTTTTACTTGAATCGCGAAAAAAATAAAGGCCAAGAATATTTCTTACATTCCTATGGTGATTTACATTTCTATGGTAATTTACATATCTATGGTAACCTCACACATGTAAATTCAAACATTCATGAGTGGCAATGGCAAAAAGAAAGACAATCTGTAAAATGTTCTGTCTTCATACATTTTGATGCTTCATATTTCTTTGATTTTGAGTTGTGCATGGACATAAATAAAGGTTTTGCTTATAAATAAAGAAAGGTTTTGTTATATACACACACCCCATATGGCTCTTTAAAAAAATGCATTTGATAAAAAAATCTGAAATGGCTCTTTGCTGAAAAAACGTTCCAGACCCCTGTATTAAAGGGATAGTTCATCCATAAATGAAAATACTGCCAGCAATTACTCATCCAACATTCTTCAAAATATCTTCTTTTGTGTTGAACAGAACAAACAAACAAACAAAAAATCAAATGGGTCAATGGTGAGTAAATTATAGCAGATAGCGTTTCATTTTTAAATGAACTATCCCTTTAAGACCTAATGTATCAAAAAATGTTCACACGACAGATTTGTAGGCAGACAGAAACTGCCTACTATTATTTAAAGACATAATCTGCAATGCTTACATAAACACAGACAATATGAACATGCGGTAAAAGGCTGATGTGCTCTTCCAAAGAACATATTTACACAAGTTGCATATGTTCAAAGCACTATGCAACTTTGATAGTTTTTTACATATCCAGACATTTTATCAACAACATCCAACCAAAACTTTCAACACACACTCAAAACACTCCCAAAAACAGTTAAATCTACTTTTAAAGCAATTCATTGACTTTACTTTAACAAAGGTGTGTGAACAAGTAGCATACAATTTAATGAACTATGTGCTTAATTATAAAAATTAAGTTGAGTCAACTTAACAGGTAAACTCACTTTTGAAATAAAGTAACTAAGCACTTTTTACAGTGCACATATTTTACATGTACGTGTGTAAATTCAGTAAATTATTAATCAGATGCTTGTTCTGACCAGGTTGTTTGAATCAGTGAGTTGTTACAATTGAATCTGTCCAATTAACCAACTAATTATTCAGAGTGATTTGATTTCTTTCATAAATCAAATGATTCAGAGAAGGTGCCAGCCTTTATGAAAATAAATGGATTAAAAGTACAATATTTTGTTTTGGAATTTACTGGCGTAATCTTTAAATACTCCGATAATTTACAGATACCAAAAAAATAGTACTTGTATACAGTGCATCCGGAAAGTACTATAGCGCTTCACCTTTTCCACCTTTTTTATGTTACAGTCTTATTCTAAATTGAATTAAATTAATTTATTTCCTCAATATTCTACACACAATACCCCAAAATGACAATGTGATTTTTTTTTAATCGTTGCAAATGTATTAAAAATAAAAAACCTGAAAAATCACATGTACATCAGTATTCACAGCCTTTGCCGTGAAGCTCTAAATCGAGCTCAGGTTCACTCTGTTTTTACTGATCATTCTTGAGATGTTTCAGCAGCTTAATTGGAGTTCACCTGTGGTAAACTGTGTTGATTGGACATGATTTAAAAAAGCATTAACCTGTCTATAGAAGGTCCCAGGGTTGACATAATCAACAATGTATTGAGTAAAGGCTGTAAATACTTATGCAGATGTGATTTTTCAGGTTTTTTATTTTTAATAAATTTGCTACACTTTCAAAAACTCTTTTTTTCACATTATTATTATGGGGTATTGTGTGTAGAATTTTGAAGAAACAAATTATTTTAATCCAGTTTAGAATAAGGCTGTAACCTAAAAATGTGGAAAAAGTGAAGTGCTATGAAAACTTTCCAGATACACTATAATACTCTATTATACTAATTATTGTATAGAACAACAGATTAACAGAGGGGGAAAATTTGCCTTGTGTAATGGGATGCAAACTAAAAAACTACAAATTTATAAATACAAAAAGAAAGTACCGTCACAAAAACATGCTGTTAATAAATGCAAAAGTGTTTTATATCTGCACAGATTGAATCCATTTAAAGTTTTTTTGTTTGTGTTCTACCAGGTTACCCTTTTCATAAGGCAAGACTTGTTTGCGCTCCCTGTGGTTTCATCCGGTAGGTCGGGGAGTTTGTGGGTATTACATTTCCATTGAAATGCTTTTGTTGTGGTTTGCAAAAAGGGCAAAGCCAAGCATTCCCCAACTCTGCATGGTTACTGCATGTGTTTAAGAGGCACAACTTGATTTTCTACCTGGATTTCAGTGCAATAAGAGTCAGTCTGTCCACATGTTTGCTGAGTCTGTACATGCTCAGGGCTTTTCTTAGTTGAGGTTTGGCTGCAGTGGTCAGGTATTCTGCCAGCTTTGTTTTCTGTACGTCGACTCTTGCTAATGCTGATGAGAGATCTGCAGCATGGAGAACAAACACAGCCGTCTGCAACCTTTACCCTCTGCATGCCAGCGTAATGAGGGCTGTCAGACAGCCGTGAGTTTGAACTCACACCTTACTGAGAGGTCAGAGCTGAGGGTGAAGGTCACGGCAGGAAGATTTCAGCTCAGACTGCCTGAAAATTCATTGCAAATGAGAACGCAGGGGAACGTAAAATCCCATTTCTGACACAGGACATGCTGTAGGTCAGGAGAGTTGTAAATGTGAAAGCATATGTGGTCATATTTCTGCAGAAGAATTGCTGAAATTTGAAGCTGGTTTTAGTATACAGAGAATATGGACTACTTTTGCTATTTTTACGGTGTCAGCTTGAAACCTTAGTACCATGTTATTTGGTGTTAAGATTCTTGTACTATGGGTTAATTAAATATGTAGTTAGTTAAATATTTAAAGAGTTAGTTTGTTTTAATAAGTGTTAATTAAAGAGTTAGTTGGGTAAAAAAGTTAGTCAGTTAAAGAGTTAGTTGCTTAGATAAAGAGTTAAAGAGTTAGTTGAAGAGTTACTTAACTAAAGAGTTGGTTAAAGAGTTGGTTAGTTAGCTAAAGAGTTAGTAAGCTAAACAGTTAGTTAGTTAGTTAGTTAGTTAGTTAGTTGGTTTAATAAAGAGTTAAAGAGTTAATTAAAGAGTTAGTTAAAGCATTAGTTAGTAAGTTAGATAAAGTGTAAACTAGTTAGTTAGTTAGTTAGTTAGTTAGTTAGTTAGTTAGTTAGTTAGTTAGTTAAAGAGTTGGTTTAAGAGTTGGTTAGTTAGCTAAAGAGTTGCGTGGTTAGTTAGTTAGTTAGTTAGTTAGTTGGTTAAATAAAGAGTTAAAGAGTTAATTAAAGAGTTAGTTAAATCATTAGTTAAAGCCTTAGTTAGTAAGTTAGATAAAGAGTAAATTGGTTAGTTAGTTAGTTAGTTAGTTAGTTAGTTAGTTAGTCAGTTAAAGAGTTGGTTTAAGAGTTGGTTAGTTAGCTAAAGAGTTGTTTAGTTAGTTAGTAAGTTAGTTAGTTAAATAAAGAGTTAAAGAGTTAATTAAAGAGTTAGTTAAAGCATTAGTTAAAGCCTTAGTTAGTAAGTTAGATAAAGAGTAAACTGGTTAGTTAGTTAGTTAGTTAGTTAGTTAGTTAGTTAGTTAAAGAGTTGGTTTAAGAGTTGGTTAGTTAGCTAAAGAGTTGTTTGGTTAGTTAGTTAGTTAGTTAGTTAGTTAGTTAGTTAGTTAGTTAGTTAAAGAGTTGGTTTAAGAGTTGGTTAGTTAGCTAAAGAGTTGTTTGGTTAGTTATTTAGTCAGTTAGTTAGTTAGTTAGTTAGTTAGTTAGTTAGTTAGTTAGTCAGTCAGTCAGTCAGTTAGTCAGTTAGTTAGTTAGTTAGTTAGTTAGTTAGTTAGTTAGTTAGTTAGTTAGTTTGCATGTTTCGTCTTAATAATTGAAACATAAACACAGATTAGTGAACATAAACAGAAGCTCAAACGCGGAATCTGAAATATCCCATGTGGCATGCAACAATGAACCTCATTGGTTCTCACACATCAAGCAAGCATCTTTAAGCAAATGCTTTAAACCTTAGCTGCATCCAAAATCGCATGCTACTAAGGTACTACGTTTTAATTTGAATTTACTTCACAACCATTAGAAAAGGATGTTCTATATGGTATGAATGTGAGTGTGAATGGAATTTGGACAAACTATATCCATCATGTTGTCATTATCACATGACCTACCCATATCAGTTGTCCGCTTTACTTTCATTCATAAATTCTCTCATGTGGCCTCATGGAATTTTATAGTGTCTATTGAACCTGCACTGCAGAATCAAGGGAATGCACTACGGATACTATGAATTGGAACACACTACTCGGTTCGTAAACTATTTTCCACATAATATATAGTAGAAAAATATGCAATTTTGGATGCATTGCTATTGTTTGATGTTTAGGTAAAGAGGTCTTGCTACCAAAAATGTATACACACAGGTTAATCTGCACTAAAACCATGAAATGTAATTAATTAATATTATCAAAAAAAAAAAAAAAAAATTATGTTCATATTTGTTCTGAAGACCTAAAGATGGTGTCTTCTTGGAATGACATGAGGGGCAGTACAAATAATAATTTAATGTTTCTTTTGGCTTAATGATGTGTGCCGCAGTACAAAAACATACCTGATGAGCACACACTGGTTGTTAGAGCGCTTCCACAGGGATCTGTAGCACTCGTTCGCTATGGCGTAGATGTGAGGAGGGATTTCGCCCAGGTGATGTCGGCTGTATCGCTCTACAGCCGCGCCGTCATACAGCCCTGACAGACTCTCATACGGGTTTACTGCTACTAAAATAGAGCCGATGTACGTCTGCAAACACAGAGAATGGAGAGACAGATAAGGACATTTAAAGTTACACTTTATCTATGGGAATCATTTGCACGTGTGTTTTGGTTTCTGCTGCAGGCCAACTTTTCAAACCACTGATGCAAATAGATTGTAAGAGTTGAGATGCTTGGATTTGAATAGCAAATAAGTGCAAATTGGCATCTAAACGGTCAAATGTTTAGGATAGTTTAGGACCTGTCATTATATTGTGTGTGTGATTGTACATATATCTATGAATAGTGATTAAATTTGATGCTATACTACTATACATTTAATTAATATGCATATCATGTGTATGTACATATAAAATATGAGTTATTGTGATATTTGCAATACTAACAGTATTTACTACAGTACATTTTCAACCTTCTAAAGGTACTTGAAAATTCACAAACAATTTCAATTCTTCCAGCCATGTTGTTTATAATCTACACTGAAAGAAATTATAACACTTTGAACCTTTTTTTTTTAAACTGTAATTTGTTAAAGCTATTTTTGTTTATTCTCAAAGTGTAATTTAATTTTGGTTCAATTAAATTATTAAATTACTAAATAAAAATTATTTAAAATCCAAAATATTTATTGTGGTCAAGAAAAAAATTACATGTGGTTTAATAAATTAAGAATTCAGATGCAAAAACCTCTAAGTGACAACTGAATTTTTTTTTATTATTAGCATTTTTAATCAGGCTCTTATGTCTTGATTCAGTAATTTCCCTTTTATGGCAAATAATAGGTTATTTTCATTACTTTTAAAATAAAATAATTGAACATAAACATAAGAGCCTAAGAAAAATGCTCATTGTAGAAGAAAATGCGATAAATATATATATTTTTTACTTTAGAACAATTTTTTTAACCTCATATTAAGGTAAAATTTTGCTTTTGATCAAGGTAAAAAAAAACTACTGTAATATTTTTTACAGGTAAATGTACAGCATAAATTACTCTCAACTTATAATTTTGACATATATTCTGTCCGAAGAAAAAGAAATACATAGACTTAAATGCCAAATATAGCTTTTATAGAAGATGAATTAACTGAATTACTTCAGTCCAGCTTAAAATCAAAATCCAAGTAAAGTTGTACATACATAAATACATTGTAATTGCATATAATATTAGGCTATGCTACTGCTAGTTCTTTTATTTGCAATAATGAGGTAAACTATCTGCTTCTGCTTTCAGTATGGCTATACATGTCAAGGAAGATGGGAATAAAACTCTCATTAGAAATACAAAAAAACTAAAAGCACATACATTTTTTTTTCTTCATGTGGTCATGTGACATGAAAACTGCTGGCTTAAAGTAAAAATATTACTTTGAGACTAACTTAAGGAGTTTTTGCTTTAAGGCACGCTGGACAAAACGTTTGATAAAACAGGTTATAATTGAAAACTATAATTTCCTTTTCCTTCAACTTACTGTAGTCTCTTTATTCATCAACGGTTGCCACAGCAGAATGAACCGCCAACTTATCCAGCATATGTTTTCACACAGGGGATGCCCTTCTAGCTGCAACCCAGTACTGACAATCATCCATTCACACTCATTCACACACATACACTATGACCAGTTTAGTTTATTCAATTCACCTATACTGCATGTCTTTGGACTGTGGGGGAAACCATAGAACCTGGAGGAAACCCACAAGAACACAAGGAGAACATGCAAACTGCACACAGAATAGCTGACTGACACCGCAGAGACTCGAACAAGCGTCCTTGCTGTGAGGCGACAGTGCAAACCACTGTATCACTGAGAAATATGAAAAACTGATTACGGCTGGATCATCTGTTGCTGTTTAACGTGTCAACACAACTACTGTCAAAATCACATTTCTCCCACAGAATCCATGAAGAAGTATACAGTACTTTCAATGAGCTTTGCATGTTTCTCATTCATGAGGTTTATTCAGTCAAATCAGCAACACGAATTTACACAGTAGGTTTTATAGTAACATTAACGTGAGGCTGTAATTCAGATCAGATGGAAGCAGAGGTACAGTAGAGTAAAGTATTTCAGAATCAGTATTTGGCCCTCAGAAGGGGAAAACTGTCTCATTCAGGCACAGGTGTAACCAGTTTGCTCTGAACGGGCTGGCGGGATTCCCTTCTCTAGTAGTCCTTTTTTAAAAAGTGGCCTATTTTAAAAACAAGGACGCTGTTGTCTTTTATTCTGTGCTTTTGACTTTTACCAGTTAATTTCAACTCACTGCAGAGATTTAACACTTTTGGCTCTCTGTACTGTAGCAAAGCTTAAAAGGTTTTTGTGTGGTTTAACATTTATAATGGCTTCAACAATGCATTGATGAATACCTGTCAATTTTTGAATAATTTGGACAAAACTTTAAAAATAATATTAAAAATATATACAAAAATATATATAAAATATTTATATAAAAAAATTTATTTAAAAAAAAAAACAATGGCAGTAGGAATAAATGTCTTCTTGTACTTAGCCATTTTTTGATAAAGGGATTTTGTACTGTCCACCAGACAGAAGTAACTTAAAGGATGGGAAAAGTCTTCCAAAATAGTGGAGGTTTTTCTTTTTGTCGCTACTATAAATAAATCAGTGAGAGGTGTTTGTGTATCGCCAATTATTTTACTTGCTACGTTTACTAACCTTAAAAGTGTATTTTTGCTTTTAACAGAGAGGATGTTAAACCAGGCTACTATGTTAAAAGGACTTTGGGTTTTAAAAGATTTAATGGGTGATGGACACTGGAATATTAAGACCTGTTAAAATTAATTTAAGACTTAACACAATATTTTAGTGAATTGAAGTCTTTTTAAGGCCTAACATTTAGTTTTTAAAAATAAGGCATTTTAGGACCCAGTGGACACCCTGCATTATATTACTATTATTATAGTTATCAGCTTTCTGGATTAAAAAGCATGCATTTTTATATAATTTTAAGTTTCATTTTAAAAGTTATCCTTTAGAGCATTTATTTGATGTTTATTTATTTGACCTTAAATATTGGTGAAATTTTTTTTCAAATAAATATGAAATATTTTACATTAACCTTTTGTAATCTTTCTGCTAATAAATGCTCAAAATGATAATTTTTTTTACTCAAAATGTACCTACACTACTATTATCGTTGCATCATTTTCTTTTAATCTCCATTTTATATATGAGGAACTAAAATGCCAAGTCTCACCTTTTAATAAATCATATTCTTAAAGCACAACTAACAGTGTTAGATCCTCAAACCTCCACAGGAAATTTACAGTTTGCTTAAAATATTGTGGAAGCTTTTAAAACTGTTCCTCACAAACAGTCAATAGATGGGTTTTTGAAGATTACACAAAGTTAAATTTAAAAAGTTTTAAGACATTTTTAAGACCACAATGAATTCAATTTTAGACGTGTATAGGGCTAAACGCTAAGGATTTTTTTTTTCGAATCCCGGCTGGGTCAGTTGGCATTTCTGTGTGGAGTTTGCATGTTTTCCGCGTGTTGGGATAAAAAACATACATACATGAGATCACAAACGCTTCAGGTTATAGGCATTCACCACACACATACACCTATATAAAAAGACATAGCTCTGGCATTTGACAAAGTAGAGCTTACACAATCTCTCCCAGTTCTGTGCTTAATTCAGCTATATACTCAACAGAGAAAGAGCAGCTCTAACCATAATAGAAGAAGCTGTGGATTGTGAGCCACAACCTGTAAGTATTTTTATTTGTTAAAATTGATCTATTATATGCACAGTTTCTAGCGTTAATGGTTTGTTGTAGCAAGGATGGAAACAAGGGGAAATGCTGTTTGGCACCGCTAAAAATTTAGCTACAAATTCATATTTATCCGTCAAAACTGTGTAAACACCCACAATCTTCAGCAGTGCTGCTGTATCTCTCGGAGGAACTAGAAAATATGATATAAAGTAAGAAATATGAATAAATAAGGTGTTTTTTTTCACAAATGAAGCATGAGCACACATTGCTTTGCATTTTATAAACACAACCAAGCCTTAAAAATACACTCTGGACCAGCCCTTTAAGAAAAATAATTATACTATTACAGTAAATAAACATAACATTTGAGATGGATTGTTGGTGATTGTTTAAGTGTTGGCCAGATTGTTTAGCTATACATAAACAAATAAAAAAAATTAAGACGTGTTAAAAAAGATTTACAACCTAATATTTTTGTAAATTTAGGACTTTTTAAAGCCTAAAAGTTTGTTTTTGAGATTAAAGACATTTTAAGTCTTTTTAAAAGCCCGCAGACACCCTGTTATTGAACTAAACTGAACCAACATCTTATATCTGAGGAATATTCTTGTCTATTCCTGTGAAGCTGCTTTGAATAAAAGATTAGGATCTCTCTTTTTAGTAAAGCTTACACACAATGCATCACATAACTGAATCAAATCAGTCCTAATGCACTTTAAATAAAGGTATAACATGACTTCACAGAATGATTATATATATATACACCACATCCAATTCAGCCAATCAAAGTGTGACACACTGCCCCAGATGCCACCGAGAGCATTTAATCTCCACAAGTGCCACCTCAGAGTTGCAGCGAAGGTCTACAGCAGCCACGTCCTTCCCATAACCTCCCCCTGGGTGTGTCTGCAAATGTGTGTAGTTGCACTGAGGGGTTTCATTGGGACCGAATGTCATCGCTCTGTTGCTGTTGGGCCCAGTCCAACGCTGCTACTAATATCATTAAAGATAAGTGCTCATAAAACAAACGCAGAGATGCAGTTTTTTTCAAGAAAACATGCTTTTTATATGCTGTCCTTCTACATGCACAGACAAGACTTCACTCTAGGGAGACAGCTGAGAGTGACTGCTATGTACAGTGATGTATAATAAACTCTCACACACACACACACACACACACACACACACACACACACACACACACACACACACACACACCTCTCAATGTTAAACCGAGTGTGTAGGGTGAAAGTTGAAACATGATCCGGCACAACTGAAGCAGAACTATTTCCTGCTACAAGCTCACACTACAGGGAAAAAGAGAGAGAAATAGAGAGAGCAATCATGTGAAAGGGAGGTAAACCTCACATGCAAAAGACATTTTCTGGATCACCAGTGTGTGTGTGTGTGTGTGTGTGTGTGTGTGTGTGTTTGATGTGGGAAGCTGCTCTTGCATTTTCTGTCCAAATGCAAGGCGAAAAAAAGTCCACAGCTGTTTATAATCAGAGAGAGAGAGCGTTAGTGTGTTAGTGTGTGTGTGTGAGAGAGAGAGAGAAAGAGAGAGAGAGAAAGAGAGAGAGACGTCTTTGTGCTTTAAATGCTGTGGAATTGGATCTCAGCAAGACACACATTCCACAAAACGACACACACATACACACACACATACACACACATGTTCATGCTCAAGCAGACGCTGCTATTTTCATCAAGACTTGTATGTTTTCATTGGCATGAAGAATGTTTCAGTTTATTTGTACGGAGTCTAATAAGTTTAATCAGATTTTATGCATTAATTTTTAATATGTGACCCAAGTTGAAGACGAAATAGGCGAGTTTTTTCGCAGACCACCAAACACAAACCACACACACCACACACAAATAACAGCCTAATGTGTTCTGATTGCTCCCATATGTCACCAATTAGCCAATCAGTTTAGCAGAACTGTGGCGGCTGCTCTAATTAGACAATCAATTTGTTAGATTTAGTAATGCGGACGGGTACAGATAGTTTTATACACAATTTTATATATGTGTACCTTAAAAGATGACTGAAGATTTTATTTGCATGCGGAAATGGGGTGCGTTTCCCAAACAACAACGTAACTCTCGAAAGAACTAACATAGTACGATGCTTCGAATGATGCAGTGACGAGTGTTTCCCAAAACCATAGCTGCTTTGTTGCAGATCCATTGTTTGAAAAAAAAAATCCAATATTACTTTTAGTAAAAACATGCACTCGTTTTCCATATTAATTGAAATATATGTAAACTACACATATAGGGCCAATGTTTCCTTTACAAAAATTATTATACAAATTCTAATCTCATATATAAATCATAGAAATCATCAATAGTTGTAATTTACAGTAGGCTATTTATTAAGAAATGAAAAAAAATCCTACTTAATAATAATAATAATTATTATTATTATATTTATTATTAGTATTATTACTTCATTATTATTATTATTATTATTATTATTATTTATTATTATTATTAATATTTATTATTATTAAAATATTTATCTTAGTATTATTATTTATTACTATTAATATTATTATTAAAATAATAATAATAATAATAATAATAATAATAATAATTATTATTATTATTATTATTATTTAGGATATTGTTTGTTTATTTATTTATTTTTTGTTAACTAATCTACTTTTATAAATAATCTACTTTTACATCTTTGACACATTCAAACCTCTGCAGAAAAGTTCTAACAGGCCCATGTCATATACAGTACAGATACTTATTAAATAAGCTACAATAAATTAAAAGCATTAACATATGCTATATATTTTGTTTTCCCAAGCTATGGAGACATAACGTAAATTCTGCTTTTAGGTAATAGGTCAATAGTTTTATTTAAATGTAGATTTTTCACAGTATTTTACTGAATACGGTTAACATGTGAATTATGATTTGACTGAATTATGATGTACACTGGTCAACATATTCGAGTAAATTCCTCACAAATCTCTCATTTAAATTAATATTTTTATATTACCAACCTACGTCCCACATGATGTCACACAAGCTCCTGGTTGCAAAAAGAGACCAATTGCAAAAGCAAACATGTCTAGGATGCTAAATTCGAAGTCCAAAAGTAGAAAACTTAACTTTTAATGTACACCACACTGCTTTTAATGCCAACCTTTGGCTAAAAGGGAACTGAATGAAGTGACGACCTAATTAAAAATGCTCGACTGCAGTTCTCATATCAGGTAAGTTCACGCTATGCTGAATCATACACATTACTCATTTTTGATTGCAGCAATGATTCCAGCAAAAACAGTTAAATATGGTTAATTAAACTGCAGACACTGAATGCTTAGAATGAAATGGAAAAGTGTTTACATAAGCTGCCATACAGGTGAAGTTCGCTGTCAGAATGCAGTTTTGTTTGTTGATGATTACCCAGGCCTTGTATAGCTTAGTCTTTTTTTCCTTGTCTAGGCAGAATCTGGATTTTTAGCATTACAAAGTTTTGATTGTGTTAATCATGTAACATTATTTCTTGCACATGATCACAGCACAAAACTGTTGGCATCCAAAGACTTGTAGGACTTTAACTTCTCTCTTGTAAAAACACTTGGAGCTTCAATGAGATAATGTATTTCGGGCTGGATGCTTGGCCGTCTTATCCAGTATTCATTAGAAGGGTGCTATCACAAATGGACCTGTCAGATGAACGCCGCTCACTTTAACGTTAATTTTGCCGAATAACTGTGCTAATCACTAGGTGACAAGCTGTAATAATATGCTGAAAGCATGTAAAGCATGTAATCAATATAACTTATTTCTAAGACAACAACGAACTCTATACCACATCGGAAGCCATTCCCTCGCTGTAAATGCAAGCACTCCCATTTTTTTCTGCAATCTCGCTGTGCGCGCATCTTGAATGTTTACAAACATGGTAATTCGTCTATAGGATTCATTCATTCATTTTCTTGTCGGCTTAGTCCCTTTATTAATCCAGGGTCGCCACCGCGGAATGAACCGCCATCTTATCCAGCAAGTTTTTACGCAGCGGATGCCCTTCCAGCCGCAACCCATCTCTGGGAAACATCCACACACATATTCACACACACACTCATACACTACGGACAATTTAGCCTACCCAATTCACCTGTACCGCCTGTCTTTGAACTGTGGGGGAGGACCCGGAGGAAACCCACATGAAGGCAGGGAGAACATGCAAACTCCACACAGAACGCCAACTGAGCCGAGGTTCGAACCAGCGACCCAGCAACCTTTTTGCTGTGAGGCGACAGCACTACCTACTGCGCCACTGCCTCGCCCCGTCTATAGGATGCTTTATAATGTTATGTGTTCATATACATTAGATTAGTCAGTACTGTAGTCAAATCTGGAGCTTATCTAATAAAATAACTTACTATAACAGTCCAAAAACTAGTACACCCAAATTTATTTGTTAATAAATATTATTAAATTATTAAATTAAAAAATTAAAAAACTGAAAAATTCAAGAGAAATTAAAGGTATAAGATTTTGTTGAAACTTTGTAGTTAGTATTTTTTTTTTATTTCACATGAATTTCAATGTGTTACCTTTCAATTTCTAAAGATGTTTGGTGACTAACATATTATTTTATTAATATCAATTAAATATATCAGTTTAAAGAATCTGTTTTGTTCAAATGCTTCAAAATATATTAAATATATTTACTGAGAAATCGCTAAAAATATATTTTCAAATGGGGTGTACATGTTTATGTTTTCAAAAAAGCCCTAAAACACATTTATTTTCCAGTTCTGATGTAAGGTTGGAATGAAGAAATTCTTCAGTCTTTTTTTCAACCCCCTAATAAGGTGTGGGAAAAGTTTTCAGTCATGTCGAAACAGGAGGTGTGTATTTTTCTCAGGATAAGTGAGTAACTCTGACGTTACTGTGATAACCATAACATACCTTCAGTCACACCCACACTCAGCTGACTGGTTCACACTCACTCAAACTCAGCCAATCACACAGCATCATGTGACACAGCAGGGAGACATGTTTCCTGGAATAACTGCGATATCTTTACATCATATATTGCTCAATCGAACGGACATTTAAGACTTTTACTGTATTTATACATGCTTTTCATACTGTTATTCATATCTTCTGTATCATCATGACATCATAAAACTCAACTATAAAGAGAAACTAAACTATTACTCTATATGTGAAAGAATATAATATTATTTATATATTATTACTCCTATTTTCTGGTTCATTACATCATCAACAGTTATACAGACAAATGGCACTATTGCTGATTCTTATGTATGGATTATAACTAATAACAGCAGCATTTTTAATTAAGAATTCTCAATTACCATGTTATAAGTCTTTTTTGTCCACTAACACATTATAACAGAACTCAGTAAGGGGACAAAAAGTGTGTCATATAAATTATGTACACTGTAAAATCAGTGTAATGAACATGTTAAAAATTGATAAATGGTTCACCATAAAATAAAAATTGTGCCATCATCCTAATATTTGGGTTTTAAATGTTTGATTTGTTCTAATGCAGTACATAAAAAGTAAACATCGAAGAATTATAAAAAGGCGCTACGATAAAAATGAATGAGTTCCAGTGATGTCAAGCTCTACAATGACACATAAGCTCCATAAAAATAGTCCCATGTGTTATAAAGTCTTATGAAGCCATCCGATAGTTCTGTGTGAGGAACAGGCTGAAATTTAAGTCGTTTTTCATTGAAACGCTTGATATCTGGCCTAGTTATTCTTGGCAGATTCACGAGAGACGCAGTCATGTTGGATTTGTGAACAAATCGTTCTTGTGAATCAGATTTTTACGATGAATTACTGATCCCACAGTCAGCAATACTTTACAGTATTTTTGTGCAGCGTAAACTTTGACAGCCCAGGCCCTCATTTACTTTCATTAAATAGAGAAACATCACCAAAGTTTATAAATTCATCATTTTAAAAGGTTCTATTGTGATCTTTTACAAAGTCTTGATTAACTTTGGAGGTGTATTAAAACATGCTTGCATGCTTGTTGTTTAAAAAAATCTATTAATTTCCACATAATTTACTTTACAAAACCTTTCTCCCCAGCCGTGCACAAAAAGGCTTGATTGGTTCTCGAATTTGACTGAAGGACTGCTTTCCCAATAAAAAAATGTGTTATGATTAGTTAGCTGTCCCAGTGCATTGTGATTGGCAAACAGAGAGATGCTGTTTCAGTACTTACTTGCATGTATTTTAAGAGAGTTACATGTTGTAAATCCAGCAGCTGTAAACTCTCCACTACAGTGCAGACTAATGGTGTGTTCACACCAGACGCAGTTAAAGCGTCAAGCGTGAGTGATTTACATGTTAAGTCAATTCAAAGACACGATGAGACATTTTACGGTGCTATTTGTGCAAATGAGGCAATGTGAATTGAGCGTTTTGGGTGTTTGACGCACTTAAAGCGAGATTTGAAAGAATCGGTCGAGTTGAAAAATCTAAACTATGGTGGAGATTGGCACTGTGTTAACCAATTGTGCTATAGTAGGGGCATGATTATGACATAGCACATGGAGTGTCTCGTAAGGAAATACTCCAGCCGATAAGAGACAACAGGTCACCAAACTTGGACCAGCTCGGTGAGAAGCACCGCTGAAAGCATCCATCATTCAAGCAGTTTCTGGAGGAGTTGATGAACTCACAGAGCTGGATACACCTCGAAGAATCTAATAGACCCGGTCATATGAGGAGCAGATCACAGCGAATGCGCTTTTCCGTTCTGAGAATGTGAGGTACACCGTTTATGTCGCACTTTTTATGTCAGCTGTAAATTGTCCACGATCGTTGCTGCTAGTTATAATTTTATTAATTAGTAATATTGTTATATTCATGCTTTGTGAAGTCATACAGCACTGGATAACTTAAAACAATGACCACAAGTCTTTACTCCATCTTTAAAAGTCTCCTTAGTCATTTTGACAACACAAACACTGCTGTCCCCTCAATGGAAACTCGCCTCTGCTTTCACTTGATTGGAGAATGAACTGAAGAAGTTTGCTTTCCCACTCAAAGTTGACTTTTTTCAACTGCAGGGACACAGAGCGCTATGGCAGAAACGTGAGGCACAGCAGACACTTAAAATGTGAGGCATGCAACACGTATGAAGCAGCATGCAAAATGCTCACAGCCATTAGAAAACCATTTAAAAAAGACGCCTCTCAACGTATAAAACTGCATTCGCTGTCATCAAGGTTTATCATGGCAGCACCTATCAACTAATATGATCATTATTAAAATGTTTAAACAATGAAATACATGTTCTCACACATATCTGAGAATCTGAAAATCAGATATTTCACTATCTATTTAATTTGAGGAAAAAAAGTGGTTAGGAGAATCGCTCATAAACTTGGACTGTATGGATTAGTGTTGTCACAATACTGAATCTCGATACCAATAGGTCCTGAAGTTTTAAAAACCTCTATTTCCCGCTAACATTCGAGCACGGTCTTAGACAGCGCTGATTTATCATTGTGTACACGTGCTCAACAGAAATGACTGTAATTACCCGTGAAGGTGATTAGTTCACCAACTTAACGCTGTTTACTGAGAGTAACTACAGATACAAGGACACTGGAGCATTTTAAAGCCGCGATTATCAGATTCAAAAGTCAGATACGTCAGCTCATAAACAGACCAGCTGATCTTCGTGGCTTTAAAATGCTCCAGCGTCCCTGTATAATTTTTTACCGAATACCAGTATCATGACAACACTAGTATGGATATAGCAGTAGATATCAGAGTGGTAAAATTATTGTTGTTTTATCCCACCTCACCCCCCAACCCTTTAAATTTCCAAAGGCAGGATTTGGGCTGCTTTATCACATCATTAAGCCCATACAAAAACATTTGTAGTCCAAACGAGCAGTTCTGTTCATTGTAGTTCTTGAAAAGTTTAAAACTAAATATCTCCCTTGGGATTAGACTTTGACATGTGTAAACTTTTTAATCTTTTTTTACTCCCAAACATGATTATTAAATAAAGACATCAATGTCTCATTTAGTCCACAAACAAACAATCCCTAATTATGTATTAATTGGACTTGATGCAGATCAGTGGGAATAAAGACTTCAGAGAGTCAGCAGTAGCATGTTAACTCTGTTCCTTCCAGCCCGTCTGGAAATCTGGAACTAGACTAACTGCTTTTGGCACAGACCACATCCCGACAATACACACACACACAGCACTAACACAGTTGAACCAGGCCCAAATAAGAACACAGCACACTGTTGTGAGGAAAAGCTCAAAGCAGCGACATAAAGAAAGAGCCAAAGGGAGAGAGCTGTGTAATTAAGCAAATAAATTTTACTTGACAAATTAAAAGCACTGAAAGTGGTCCAGCCACCTGCACGACAACCGTGTATCCTTGACGACTACATGTTTGAACATTCACACTAGGGCGCGCACACTCATTAATAAATGCTCAGTGATGAATAAACAACACTATATTGAATGTGTGTGTGTGTTTTTTGCGGTGTGTTCACTCACATATATGGCCTTCTGTGTGTAGCGGAGGTGCAGATTGTGAAGAATGGCCCCGTCATGCAGATCCTGTAGGGCTGCCATGTCCTCCACGCTGGTGATGCTGCTGCTGTGCATTGGGTAAACCCTCTGTCTGCTCACGGCGTTCTGTTTGTAGGTGTACACCTAAGCAAAACACACAATATATTTATTTTTTGTATTGAACATTTGTGTTATGACCATGAATGAAACAGAAAAGAGAACCATGTACAAAGAGAGATGAATATTTATGTTTGCGTTGATGTAAACCAGGTGTTAATTGTATATTAATGCACATTAATGCAAAATTTATTTTCCTTTTGCTTGCATAATGATTGCTAAAATTGTGTCATTTTTCTGTTTCCTCAGGCACTTAGCTGTACTAGTTCCAGGACTCTCATGTTACTCTGTACTTTTTTCTTCTTCTTTCAAAATAATCCTTTTCTATGCAAAAACAAAACAAAACAAAACAAAACTGCCACATAACCTGCCCAGGCTGGTCTGTTGGCACAATTAATAGGGTTTTAGGCTCAATTCAACTTGTTTAAATCAGACAGACCAGCATGAAGATAATCTAAACCAGCTGAGCACCAGTTTGGTCAGGCTGGATAGAGTAGCATATTTGAAATTTATTTATTCATCAATTTTCCTTTTAGCTTAGTCCCTTTATTAATCTGGGGTCGCCACAGCGGAATGAACTGCCAACTTATCCAGCAATTTCAAATCATCCTGACTTGACAAGGGGGTGGAGTCACAGGAACTGGGGGATGTATGGCATGACTGAAACTGGGGTGTGTATTAAAAGCATTAAAAGCAAATCAAAACGAGTGTTGCAGTTGACTTGAGAGGTTTTAAAAAGGCAATACTGGAAAAAATATTAAGCAAAATATGTATATTTTAAAAAATTGCAAATATTTAAAAAAAATTTGAGCTATTTGATTTTTATTTGCAGTTCTTTATTTTTGTTATAAAAAATACTTTATTTCTCATTTTTTGAGATTTGCATAATTATTATTTTTTGCTCAATACTTTATTTTTGGTTTGCAAAACTATCTTTTATGTTTCATGATCTTTTATGATCATTTCTCATCATCTTAAATTAAAAAAAATTGACGTATGACTAGGCATGGGACGATATACTGTAAGTATCGACAGTATGATAATCTGGATAAAAATTCCATGTTTTACGGTATTATGATTACTGCTCTAAAATATGTTCTTTTTAAATGTCTGGGTTAAAAACAAAAACTTTATTTCCTTTTGAACACAATATATTTCATTTTGAGAAACATTTAAAATATTTTGGAAGAATAAACATGTCAGGCTAAATTACTTATTGACTTTAGCTGTCTTCACTTGTTACTGTTTTCCTAAAAACATAAACAAATAAACGTAAATAAAAAATCATGCACATACCTTAGGAATGATATAGCAGAAAATGTTGACGGTTTTAAAACCTAGACTTTTCCAAACTGTGGTATACCTCAAAAACGGTTATCGTCCCATGCCCATGACAGCTGAGTAGAATCCGTAGGACTCTGAATAATAAACCCTGAAACTATCATCAACGGGGGAGAGGTTACTTGCACTTGTTTGAACTATTTTGGCCTGTTTTTAAACTTTTCCGTGTGAAAGAGAACCGCACCAAGAATAAAAATAAACACTGAAACAATTTTAATCCCTGTTTCAAAAGAAGTGAAGCGATCTACAGGTGTGAAAGCACCCTTAACCTCCTAGGACTTAATGGCCACATACGAGGACAGCACATTTTAGCTCTTAAGTGGCTATTTAAAATACTTTGAATGTTTGATATTTTATTACAGACATAAAGTGTCATCTACAGTAGCAACTGTTTTGCAGCATATCAAATGTCCCAAACACTATTTTTAACTGTGCAAAATGGGAAAAAACATGTTTAAAAAAATGTATATGTATTATATGCAATAAAAAACAGTCAGGAAAAAGTGTTTTATGTCAATTCGGACCACGGGTAAACATATATGGACATCATTCTTCTGATGATACTTAGGTTTTATTCTAATTAGGTTCCAATAAGCCAAAATAGCAAAGAGAAATAAAAATACATGTAAAAAAAACACCTAAGGCCTTAAGAGGATAAACAAACAAATTAAATTAGGTAATGTTCGAATTCATTTGTTTGTTTAAATTCAGCCCAATTAAATAGTTTGCAATCACTTACTTAAAAAATGTATTTAATCCAATGAATCATTATTTTTTTAGTGCACCAATACACAAAATGATACTCAAACTAGCCTATGAAAAGCAATAAAGATTCGGTAGGTAACAGACTGTAGACAAGGCAGCCAGACACAAGAGAAAGTTGCAAATGCATGACTGAACATACAAGAAGATAAAAAAACAGACTTAAACATTTCAAGAAAGTCGTTAAAACACAAACACAGACACTGCTCGGTTAACTGAGACTCCATGACGACAAACAGCCTGCTGATCTTTTCCAAACAGAAGTGTGTGTGTGTGTGTGTTTGTGTAAAATGAGAGCACGCCACCTGTTCAGCAGTGCGTTGTGATCTGAGGTGCACAGAGCAGATGTTCAGCCACTGCTCCCGTGTAATGCATACACCTACTTACCTGACCGTAGTCTGTGTTAAAGACCACCACTCCGCCCGAGCACGAGTCCACCGTACTGGGGACATAATGATCCTCCACCCAGAGCCACACACGACAACCCTGTCAAAAACACAAACACTGGTTATAACACACTGAACAATAGCAGCAGAGCCACCAGTGTGAAGTAATTACGGATCTGGAGATAAAACATGATGTTTGAGTGCATGCTGTGGGATAGAAATATCAAAAAATACAATACAAACAAATTCACAAGTCGACAATTTCATTGGTTTCTGTGCAGTTACAAAACTCTCACTGGGAAAACTCCACTATATTTACAGTCACTTCTTAACATTCAAAAAACATGTCGAAATCTGCGCTCTAGTTTTATTAACCTTTGTATACCCAAAGTACGCACTTCATTTGGTTGCCACTCTTTTCAGTTTTCTGCTGCAAATGCCTGGAATCATCTGCAGCAGATATTAGAGCACTTTCATTCCATTATCATCCTTTAAAAGTTTACTCCAGTTAATAGTAGATCACTGTGCATGTTTTTAGTTTTTCCTTGGTTTTATATGTTATTATCTACATCTGTAAAATTGTTATTGCATTGTGTCCTTGCAGCTTTATATCAGTTTTTATGTTGCCTATTGGCCAGGTCGTGATTGTAAATGAGAACTGGCTATCGATTGACATACCTGGTTAAATAAAGGTTATTATTAAATGATGTGTTAAAAAACTGTAAATATGTGAATTTCTGTGCAAAATCTGTAGCTTTGGATATGGAAAGTAACATTTGAACTGTTAGACAATATGTTTAGGTTACTTGTTGGTATGCAAAAACAGTACAATACATATCATTTCCATTGAAGCAAAAGTATTTTGTAATTGTTTGGTAAATTTGATAAACCGTTGAAAAAAAAAGATAGTACAAAAACAAACCTGCATTGCATGTTATATATATTATTCATTATTTAAAAATACACTCAAAAATATGTTTGCTTATATAATGTAAGCTGAAACAACACAATTTTTTAGGTATTTTTTGGGTCAACCTAATTGTTTTATATTCAATTCACTTAAATTTGTAAAAAACTAAATTAACTTAATTCCTTCATGTTGTCCCAACACAAATCGATTGTAAAAACACAAAAAACTGTTTGTAGCACCACGTGGAATCTGTAAACCTGGATTTTGAATGCAAAATTCTAAACAGTTTGCCAGAAATTTTAATCCCTATTTTATACCAATAGTGCTTTATTTGCAAATTTTCAATGCGATTTTATAATTGTATGCACACTGATGAATGGAAACAAAGCGATAGACATGTAATAAAGAGTACAAACAAGTCTCAGGTTTAGAATATTGTCTCAAACTGTCCTCATACTTGCCAATGCAATAAGACTGCAAATCAAATGTCAAAGATTTCGATATGAAGACTAATATTTCTCATCAGACCAAATCCTAAGTTATATTCATTACTTATTTTGTAGCTTTATGGTCCTGGAAGGCCACTGCACAGCAAAGTTTAAAGAGCTAGAACTCTTAAGAGCTTCGTTTATCTCTGGTACAGAATTGCACATTTTTTAGATGAGATCTGAGAGCTCTCTCATCCTCTAGACAGTAACAGATATGCAAAGTCCAGAAAAGGACCCAAAAACATTGCAAAAAACATTTGCATGTGACAAAGCTCCAATAACACATTTTTTTGTGCTAGAAAAACTGTAAAGACAACTTTCTTGTGCAGGGGTTGTTTTGTATTGCCTGTGCAGGGGTTGCATTGCCACACTTCCTAATCTGTGGTAGAATAAATTGGCAAAAAAAACAACAACAACTAATTTTTATAGATTTTTCAGTGCTCAAATGTGTTTTTGGAGTTTCATCATATGGTATGTTTTGACAATGTTTTTGGTTCCTTTTTGGGACTACTTTGTAACCGTCGCTGTCTACAAAGCAAGAGAGAGAGCCCTTTGAATTCTTCTAAAATAAATTAATTTGTGGTCAAAAGATGAATGAAGGTCTCTGGGGATTGAAACAACATGAGGGTGAGTAATTAATAACAGTTTTTTCCATTTTTGGGTGAATTAAACCCTTTTAAAATGACCTTAACTAAACACACCTGAACAAACTAATCATAGTCTTGGACTCATAAAAAAAAAAAACTTCTAGACAAGTGTGTTGAAGCTATAATGGGAGCTAAAATCTTGGAGGATCTTGGCCCTGCAGGTGCAGGACTGGACACCCTTACTATAGTCTTACTTTGTCAACAACAGTCATTTTTAACAACAATTGCCTAATTTTATGTCTCCAAATGAAGATAAAGTTGAGTCTTGATTAATTCTCAGAGCGATCTCATTTTTCTTTTGGAAGTCTCTCACTTACTCACTCACTCACTCACTCACACTCACACTCACACTCACACACACACACACACACACACTCTGTATAAGTGCACACGCTGATGGAAGAAACACATGGAGATCTGAACAGGCATGACTGGCAGTGAGGCCCCAGTGAAGCAGACATGGCTCAACTTTAACCCCATTCCCCACTTATACATACACACACATACACTTATCAGCACTGCATCAAACACTGCAGCATTGTTTTCAGGCCTGTGTTGAACTGCATTGTGGGTACAGTAGTTATAGAATTTGCAATGGTTCTAATAGAAAATTCTACTTGTTTAATTTGGAAACTACATTGGTCTTTTGGGAATCTACTGATAGTTTTATTGCATTCTATTGGTGGCACGTTAAAACCAAAAAGCCTGATGGAATTCAGTTTAACTTCAGTAATGGAATATGTCCCAAAACACACTAGAAATTATTCAATTGTACTGGTTTTAATGGTTAGAAAATGTCATTTAGTATTTGTAGTGGAAATCATTAGCTTCTGTGATGTTTTCTATTGTTTTTCTTTTCAGCAGGGTAGTGCACATGAATTTACTCATTTTTCCACATGGAAAACATCAGTCTGCAACCATAAATCAAATCAAACATGAAGACAACAAAGTGATTATGGCTGACCACAGTACAAATAGCCAGTTTTAAATCCAAACCATGGAATTTGGAAACTCAATGGAGGCCGTGTGGATATAAAAGACACTAGAGCTGATTAAGATGGCTTGCTATTAAAAATTCGCCATTGTTAACCTGTCATGCTCTCTGTCATCCTCTTATTCAGGCAGTGCAGCATGAAGTCAACAGCTCTTTATAACTTAGACAAGCAGAAACACACACAGAACTGCTGAATGATCAGACTGCTACAGAACAGCTGTGCAGCTGGACACACACACACACACACACACACACACACACATGCACACGCACACACAACACACACAACACACACACAACACACACAACACACACAACACACACACAACACACTGTTGAGCACTTTCTCTTTCTGTCCCAGAATTATGAAGGTAAATCAGTTGCGTAACTCGAGAGCTTGCAAATGTAAATGTGAGCACTTGTGATAATAATATTTGTATGTGTAGGTTGAAATGTACACTTACAGCTCTGATGTGAACAGCTGAATCCCTCGATTTGCACACACACACAACAATCCACACACTTGTGTTTTAAATTGGAAGTTGCAGATTAATAGTTGTGTATTTGTAAAATGTCATTTACAAATACAAAATGACAGACACACGTGTGCACGGCAAATTTGATTGCATCTTATCTCTACAACCACAGGTCGGCACTCACAACCTCTCAGATTCGTCAGTACAACTACAAATCTCCCGCGCTCTGACTTTTGCTACACATCTCCCGCTATCTCTGTAGCAGAACTCATCTGTGCACTCGCAAATGCAGAGGCGTGAGCAGCGCGGGGCGGGGGAGGGGCGGGGCAGGTGTAAAGCTGTTCGATTGGCTGATGCCTGACCAATGAACAGTGCCAGCAGCCAACAGGACTGAGGTGCAAAAGAATCATTTCCCACGATTATTTTATTATTTAGGGTTTATTTCAACTCTTTTCTGAAGAGATTCTTGTTAAAAATCATTAATTTTGCGGAAATGTACATACCAGTAAAAGAGCAGCAAAGCCAGTTTATTGGCTAGAGCCAGCCAATGAGATGGGGCGTTTCTGTTTGTCAGGACACAGGGCAGCTCACGTTGTTGGAGGCCTCGAGCAATCAGAGGGTAAGTTATGATTTTTAATAATTATCTATATGTTCAATACTGTTAGCTAAGCTAAGGACTGTGCTAGGTGCTTCTCTAGTTTGTTTTTTTTTTATATATAAGAAACAGTTATGAGTTATCTAGGAGTTGCTTTCTATCATGTTATATCGTTCTAAAGATACAATTCAACCCACATGAAATAAGTTGTAATAGTATTTATAGTAAATAATATTACGTTTTTGAACCATACTAACTATAGTAAACTGTATTATACTGTATATACTGCAGTATCTACAACTTTGTTAATGAATGCAACAGCACACTGTAATATTAACTAGCATGAACTTTAATAAATTGAAGTATATATATAGCTTAAATTTGATAAGATTGAAATATAGCTATCTGTTTAAAACTAAACATT
Source organism: Danio rerio (assembly GCF_052040795.2). Classification (NCBI taxonomy): domain Eukaryota; kingdom Metazoa; phylum Chordata; class Actinopteri; order Cypriniformes; family Danionidae; genus Danio; species Danio rerio. The sequence goes on from NC_141022.1 coordinate 46,053,081, forward strand.
CTAATGTCATTTATTATGCAAATATCAAGTTGAAACAAATCTGTTAAGAACACATATTTATATGTAAAACCTAATACATTTTAAAGCAGTTTCATTTCTTTCTGATTTATACATCTACATCCATTACATCTGATTTAGGTCCACAACTTGCATCCTTCAACATGATATGTGTGTTCAAAGGAAGAGCAACTAGGTGAGGGAGACAGTGTCCATCGCTCGGCTGAGGGTCCACTTTGAGCATCTCATCTGCAGGGTTAAGCAACATAAGCTGAACAGTCATCATCTCTCTCTATTACAGCGAGCATCAACCAGCTTTACACAATGGCTTGCTTTTTGCCCATTACTAAAGGTTTGAGCAAAGGATTAAAGAGGAGATAACATTTGATGGGTAATGATGAAGTTGAATTTACCACCTCCATCTCATTATGAACAAGGAAAAACCCTGAAATATTTCAATACAAGTAACTAGACATTTGCACTGCACTTATTTGCACTGTAAATTTTATTTGACAAATTAATGTTAAACATTTCCCTTACAGCACAGGTGTCAAACTCAGTTCCTGGAGGGCTGCAGCTTTGCAAAGTTTAGTTCTATCCCTAATTAAACACACCTGATCAAACTTCATGTTTGTTTGAAACATTCACTTAAGTGTGTTGAAGCAGGGTTGAAACTAAAAACGTTCAGGGTTACGGCCCTCCAGGAACTAAGTTTGACAGCCCTACTTTACAGTAAAGTGTAAAAATACTACATTAAACAATTATCAAAATAAAAGTTGTGTGTTGGTGAGTGTGTGTTTTGTTCAAATCTGTAGTCATCTTGGCAGGTAAAAAGAGAAAATAAATGGTTGGCTTCCTCTTGAATGATCTGAATCATTTTGAAGTGTTTGTAGATGAGCTGGATCATCATGTCATCTTTAGCATAAATAACATCCTATTCAAGCTATGCAGCTTCTCTGAGTTCCTCATCGACTTGAAACATGCTGATCTCTCCTGTCACTCCATCCTTACAGGAAACTGAGAAATAACCTATAGTTAGTAACTTTCATAATTAAAAAAGTGATATAAAGGACACACTGTACACAAACATGTAAATAGATAGATGGATAGATAGCCATGATGCAGGTTATTATAACAAAAACCGGTATAATCAGTGAGAAACTGAAACGCCTAGTGTTATTTTTAATTGCTATTAATGTGTGTGTAAATATACTTCAATTTATTAAAGTTCATGCTAGTTAATATTACAGTGTGCTGTTGCATTCATTAACAAAGTTGTAGATACTGCAGTATATACAGTATAATACAGTTTACTATAGTTAGTATGGTTCAAAAACGTAATATTATTTACTATAAATACTATTACAACTTATTTCATGTGGGTTGAATTGTATCTTTAGAACGATATAACATGATAGAAAGCAACTCTTACATAACTCATAACTGTTTCTTATATATAAAAAAAAAACAAACTAGAGAAGCACCTAGCACAGTCCTTAGCTTAGCTAACAGTATTGAACATATAGATAATTATTAAAAATCATAACTTACCCTCTGATTGCTCGAGGCCTCCAACAACGTGAGCTGCCCTGTGTCCTGACAAACAGAAACGCCCCATCTCATTGGCTGGCTCTAGCCAATAAACTGGCTTTGCTGCTCTTTTACTGGTATGTACATTTCCGCAAAATTAATGATTTTTAACAAGAATCTCTTCAGAAAAGAGTTGAAATAAACCCTAAATAATAAAATAATCGTGGGAAATGATTCTTTTGCACCTCAGTCCTGTTGGCTGCTGGCACTGTTCATTGGTCAGGCATCAGCCAATCAAACAGCTTTACACCTGCCCCGCCCCTCCCCCGCCCCGCGCTGCTCACGCCTCTGCATTTGCGAGTGCACAGATGAGTTCTGCTACAGAGATAGCGGGAGATGTGTAGCAAAAGTCAGAGCGCGGGAGATTTGTAGTTGTACTGACGAAACTGAGAGGTTTTGAGTGCCGACCTGTGGTTGTAGAGATAAGATGCAATCAAATTTGCCGTGCACACGTGTGTCTGTCATTTTGTATTTGTAAATGACATTTTACAAATACACAACTATTAATCTGCAACTTCCAATTTAAAACACAAGTGTGTGGATTGTTGTGTGTGTGTGCAAATCGAGGGATTCAGCTGTTCACATCAGAGCTGTAAGTGTACATTTCAACCTACACATACAAATATTATTATCACAAGTGCTCACATTTACATTTGCAAGCTCTCGAGTTACGCAACTGATTTACCTTCATACAGAATTATATGCAAAAACAGTGTAGAGGAGCTTAGACTGATTTCAGTTCAGAATTGCTGGCCTTCATTTTGCATATCGTTTGACAGAGCATTGAAAGCTGCCCCTTTAAAATAACTTATCTGTAAATGTGCTTTACAGTAGCAAGGGCCTACCGCTATTTCATTTTACAGTCAAATAGTTTAACTGCAACTTATTTTTATGATAAAATTTACCACATTTTAATTTTACAGTATGACAACTTTACTGTACTTTTACTGTCATTTATTTACATTTTGATACAAAACCTTTATTTTTAGTATTTACTATTGAATTGATTAAATTTCAAATCAAATGTCAAAGATTTATATATGAAGATTAACATTTTCTCATCAGACCCAAACCCTGAGTTATACCCAGTACACCATTTTTGTAGCTTTATAGTCCACTTTAAGGCCACTTCTCAGCAGAGTTTTAAGGGTTAGGTCACCCAGAAAATTCTGTTATTTACTCACCATTGTGCAATTTCAGTCCCTAACAGTCAGGTAACGATAAGGAATTTTGTTCGTTTTCGTTTTTGTTGTGTTGTTGTTCGATATATTGTCACAGAAATCGTTGCGATAAGCAATTATATTGTTATTTTATTAACAAATGACCATATTATGTACAAAGTATTTTTATTATTAATTATTGATTTTAATATCCATTTAAATGTTTGCAAAAGTAATTTTCATTCATCATCTATCATTTTTTTACTTCAACTACATAGCAGTACTTGATTGCATTGATTACAGTAAAATACAGAAAATTCCTAACATGCAGTAAGTTACTGTAAAGTTTTAAAATGACTTGCAATGCTGTGCATAATACAGTAGTGAATTGGTATTTTACGGGACGCTTTGAGTAAATTAAAATTGTGGCAAACTGGATTTGGTTTAGTTAAAAAAGGCAGATATCTATGTGTATTAACTAAACAGGGTATATTAGTGTGAAACTACAATCCTAAAAATTGCAATCAAGGTAATAAACTACATTTTATGTTTACTCAAATAATAAAACTGCTTCTTTAGCATTGACATTGCGATGTGCACCTCTGCAATAGCCACACTGTATGCTCTGCAATGCCCACTCAGGATTAGCAGACAATCAGACACAACAGATATCATGTGATTGTTGGAGTTATACCAAAACGCATCTATAATATAATGAAAGTTTTTAATTAGTATTTGTTTATAAGGCCTGTTTCAGTATTTCAAGCAAGAATAAAGCATCCAGGCACAAATCATTGTACTATTTGTAGCTTTAATAAAGATTATTAAAGAATTATTCGATTGTAAAATTATTAAATTAGAATTACTTAAATGATGAAGACAATAGTGTTATTTTCCATTTAATAATTCAACTTCTGTAACTGAATACTAGTTGACTACCCTGAAAAACATAAAGCACTGTTCATTTCATTTGTATCTTTGCACTATTGTATTTGTCAATGCTTGTGCAATATTATATGTTGTGCTCAAAATTATACAAATGAAAAGGACAAAATAATCGTAATGTCAGTTTTTTCCAATATTGTGCAGCTCACTATTAGTAATAATACAGTAGAAATAATTGGTATTAGTAGTTTTTAATACAAAAAGTGTGTTTGTAAACCGTCACAAATCTGTCACATTACTAATAGTTATTGCAGACCATATTATAAAGATTACACTGTTATACTTCAAAAACCTACAAAGTTGCTGCCGACCTAAGGGAAAAAAAACAGTAACCAAATGAAAAACAATGTTGTTAGGACTAAGACAAATGTCTGTAGAGGAAATGGACAATTTAAGCCAATTCTCTCTGATTACTGTCACATGCGCATCCCTCTGGTTCTTAACATCCTATGCTAAAGTTAACAGCAATTAAAAGCAAAGAAAACACAAAAAGAATGAGTGATGATTTCACTTATAGGATTGAGATATTACAATGTTTTAAAGAATTAAAAGACATTTAATGATAAAGCTTTATCTAGATTTTTCCATTAAAAAGTCATTTTTAAGTAATTTTGCAACTATGCCAACTAGTAATCGGAGTATTGTATACTCTCCAGTAGTGTTTTCAAAAATATTGATATATCGATAAATATGATATTGAAATACTTAAAATGACACAATATTGCTTTTGATTAGTATAGACACTGGCTTTGCTTCCTCGCACTCTCTCTTCTCACCAGCTAGAAGATCATTAATAAATAATATGATTTTAAAATTTAGTTTTAAACAGAAAATAATATGAGATTTCAGAATTTTTTTTTGGACTTAAGGACTTTTTATGTACCAGGTATAAGGATTATTCACTTTAGTTATTTTCTCTCTTTTTAATTAATTTGCAAACTTTTAATGTTCTGGAACTATTTCCCTACGTTATCAAAATTGGTCTCGAATATGGATATTTTTTAAGGTCTCATATTGAAGCTGGAAATTCCGTTATTGTGGCAACACTACTTTCCAGTATCAGTAACTTCCAAAATACACATAAACCTATTATATTAACTCTAACCTAAAAATAATCTACTTAATATCTATTTGACACATAGTTGAAAAGTTACTATACAATCAAAATAATCTCTAAAGGACACCTTAAAATGTAACCCGTTTATGAAAGTGAACAAATAAGAAAGATATCACACTTTTAAATTTGACTGATCATTTATGTTTTATAAGCAGCAGGAAGACTGCCACTGCAATACAAATACATTTTTGAGTATTAACAGACAATGTTTACTGTTGAAAGACATTAACTGTTAGACATTTTATTGTATTTTTGCGGTAACTTACAGGCAGCACTGTTGTCAGCAATTTAGAACAACTGCCCCTTTATAGTATCTTACCTGGAAATGTGTTTTACAGTAGCAGGGCCCTACCGCAATTTCATTTTACAATAAGTTAGCTTTATCGCAATTTCTTTTTATGATAAAATGCCTTTTACCACATTTTAATTTTTACACTGACAATTTTTACAGTAGTTTTACTGTAATTTATTTACATTTTACACTGGCCTTACAACCTATATTTTTACTGTTAATTTTGAATTGAATAAATTCCAAACAAGTGAAGAGAATTTGTATTATTCATTGTTGTTATATCCATTTTAAATGGTTTACAAAAGTAATTCTTATTCATCATTCATCATCTATTTTAAATACATTTTGTGATACAAGATGCAAAATTAAAACTTTTTTATTAACCATTAATTTTTGTCTTCAACTACTGTAGCAATATATGCTAATATGCAGTAAGTTACTGTATACGTTTTAAAATGTCTTACAGTGTGTGCTGGATTTGCTTTAGGTAAAAAAGACTTAACAAGCTCAAAACTCAGAGTTAGCCCCATCATGCAACTCCATCTCTAACCCACACTAACAGGAAACCCTAAACAAGGTTATCTCAGGAGTCCTGGGCCTCTAATCTAATTCCCCATCTCTTCAGTAAACCAGTAACACCGTTTCCCAACATTCGACTCACACATTTCATACTCGACAGTCATGAGAATACATTTCTCCACACACTAGCTTAATGTGCAGCGCATCTCTAGAGACAGGTTAAGAAACGAATGTGAAGAAATTTGTGGAAATATTTATTGTTTTGTATGGTGAACTTACTTTCACAACAACAACAAAAAAAATGCCCCAAGAAGTTTGCTAGACCTTACAGTATCTGACATTGGGGACATCCAGGAATGGGTCTACGGTTAAGACACTGAACTTGAATGTGTGCGTGTTTCCTTGACAGAAGCATATTTCAAGTTAAGCAGCTTTGTTTATCTGCAAACATGAAAAGATTATAACTGCTCAACCAGTTCATGACTGCAACACACACACACACACACACACACACACACACACACACACACACATACTACAGTTTACTAAACATATTCATAACTGTCAGTTTTATTTTGTGTGCTTACACATAAACATTTCCTACTGATTTACATTTTTTAAAAGCAAAAGAAAAATGTAAGTGCATTTAAATGATTTAAAGGAGATGAAACAAAAGGAAGTTTGATTTCCAGGGATAAACTGTGATGCAAACATACTGTTGGAAACCAGCCAATCCAGTTTTGGAGGAGTTGATAAAGAACTTTTACTTTCCAACTACACAAATGGGTCTTTACACCCTTTAAAATACAGATTCCAAAACAGATTTATTTTATTCACAGTAATGGCATAGAAGAACCATTTTGGATTCCCTAACGAAAAAAAAAAAAAAAAGTTCATTAATCTGAAATAATATACAGTAAAAACAATAGTACTGCAAAAAAAAAAAAAAACAACAACAGATATTATCAGCTCAATAAATGATTCCAAAGTTTAATTTCCTGTGTCACATGATCGCTCAGAAATCAAGAAACCTACAGTACAGTGGGTGACACTTCAAATCGACCATTAATGGCACTTGTGGCTCCATGGCAGTATTAAGGGATCAAGAATGTATTTTTAGGTGTTACAGCAGTTTCTACTATGCCACCAGAGGGCCAAAAAAATGGAATGGGAGCGAACAGAAATATACAGTAGCTGTAAATACCCTGCAAAAGAATTGGGCTTTAGACAGTCGATAAATAAGCTTTTCAGCACATTTTCATTTACAGTTTATTTAAATTTTTTTGTTGATTATATTTTACTTTCTAATTGTATGTCTTAATTATTTTACATGAATAAGAAATGAATACCTAAATATGCTTAAATAATTATTTATTTAAAGACATTACCTAAACACGGAGAAACATCAATCAGATTAATAAAATTTCATGGTGGGCCGTTATCAGGCGATAAAAAAAACATTGCCGTTAATCTATTCTCAAAGTTGGGTTGGAAGCTGGGGTCTCATACGTAAGCTATGATGACTTTCACCTTGATATTTTAGCGCGGATGTATACCTGACCGGTAAGCCTTCTGACAAAAAAGTGCCCTTCTGAATCAAATCAGCAGGATGCCCTTCTGGATCTTTTACTTACTTTGAAGACACTACTGACTATATACAATTACATGGACATCTGTAATCTAGTTATTTGCCTTAATAGACAATACTATAATTAAGGTGTTTTCTGTAATTTTGACTTTAACTGCAGTCGGCAGTTACACTTACACTCATGAACATTTCATTCATGCCCTCGTGACAAACTGGGGTATTAGACGCAAATAAGGAATAAGGACTGATGAGATTGTTACAGAATTTATTAACGCATGCCAAATGGAATGAAAAAAACTTCTGCATTTCGCAAAGTGTGTGCAGTACTTTACTGACAGCCACGTGCGTGGATCTTGTCGGAAAATATGGCAAAAAGTCCTACATGACAGTAAAAGTTTGATCCCGGTGTTTGCTTCAATAATGCCACTAATATACTGTATGCATACTCCACGTTTTAATTCCAATTCTGTTTAGTTCAGTTATGACTTTAGTTGAATTAGGGTCATCAAAAATCGCTGTTTCAAGCTTATGTAGGCCTACTACGGATCAAAATTCATGTTTAACTGAATAAACAGTTAGTAAACACAAGTAGATCTTATTAAACATAATTTATTTTCATCACCAATTATCATAGTAGAATGGTTTCTCAAGCAGTTTGTGATGCATTTTAGAAACAAGAGATCATGCACCACCTGGCTTTAGAAACCCGTTCTGAAAGAATTACTTTTAGTCATTATTCGGGTAGCACACATATTCTGAATGCCTTCGGCAGAATTCAAATGAGCCATTTTAATCTAGATTACAGTGAGATTAATCTAGATTAAAAAAAATAATCTATGCCCACCTATAATAAAATTATAATAAAAATAATTTTGCCGCAGGACATAAATTAACTCCCGCAAGATTATTTTTAATAATTTAGTTTCAGTTCAGTTCAGTTTTTAAAATGTCAATATTCTCCTTTAAAATATCATGATTTGTTAACTTTTTTAACTATTAATGGCTCAGTATTTTTTGTGATTTAATTTCAATTTCAGTTACCTTGCATATGCGTGTGAAATATAATGCGCACATAACAGCATAAAAAAAGAAGGCGCAGTCTAAAGTTATAGTGAATTTATTAAAATGAGCCATATTAAAATATATCAGAAGTATATAAAGAAAACACGTCATCAAAACAGTCTGTCTATAGGTTAGGCTATTTTTATAGGCCTCCTATCATTTAAAATAAAGCTGCAAAGTGGGCTATATGTAGTGGGCTGTTTTTATGTATATTAATAATGTTGGAAAGCTTGAAAAGAGTTGCTGCTTAATATTGTTTTCATCTTCACTGAATAGTTGGTATTCACAGTCTCTTTTTATTCTATTTTAAGTTCAAAGTATCGCTTTCTTTAAAAAAAAACAAAAAACATTCTGACTCCAGGCCTCTGAATGGTTCTGTACGTGTCTGCCAGGTTTTCTGGCCAATATTCACTTCCTGTGCTAAAACAGATGGCTCGAGGGAGTCGCAAATTTAAACAGGTAGCGAGAATCCAACTAAAACATCACACACACACGCACTTATTCACAAAGACTCCCAAATCAAACATCATCGAGTCTTTTTAATTTTGTTTCATGTTCAGATGAAAGAAAAACTTGTCTTTGAAGTTAAAAAGTGCTCTGTGTGCATGCATGTCTGCGTCCTTGTATTGTGTATCTAAACTCTTAAAATAATATCAGAGTTTTGGAGGGCGGTCAGGCTGGGCGGAGTCAAGGATGAAACAGACCAGAGTTACTCTGTAATCTGACTGCTGCTTACCGTGCATGTTTAAAGCTTACCACACACACACACACACACACACACACACACACACACACACACACAGACGCGTAATTATTTTACAATACAAACTAGGGCTGCTCGATTATGGAATTAAATCATAATCAATTATTTTGGTAAAAAATATTTATATCAGTCAGAATAAAGTCAGAATCATTAGCCCCCTTTGATTCTTTTTTCTTTTTAAAATATTTCTCAAATAATGTTTAACAGAGCAAGGAAATGTTCACAGTATGATAATATTTTTTCTTCTGGAGAAAGTCTTATTTGTTTTATTTCGGCTAGAATAAAAGCAGTTTTTAATTTTTTAAAAATCCTTTTAGGGACAAAATTATTAGCCCCTTTAAACTAACTTTTTTTTCGAGAGTCTACAGAACAAATCGCCATTATAACTTATAATGCCATTATAACTTATTATCAGCGTAATAACTTGCCTTATTACCCTAACCAGCCTAGTTAACCTAATTAACCTGGTTAAGCCCTTAAACGTCACTTTAAGCTGTATAGAAGTGTCTTTAAAAATATCTAGTCAAATATTATTTACTGTCATCATGCCAAAGATAAAATAAATCAGTTATTAGAGATGAGTTATTAAAACTATTTTGTTTAGAAATGTGTTGAAAAAATTTCTCTGTTAAACAGAAATTGTGGAAAAAAATAAAAAATTAATTCAATATATTTAATAAATATATTTACACACACACTACAAAGGTTTGGGGTCAGTAGGATTTTTTAAATGTTTGAAAGCTTCTCCTAAATTTATTTAATCAAAAATACAGGAAAAATTGTAAAGTTGTGAAATATTATTGCACTATAAAATAACAGTTTAAAATTTAATATAATAATTTATTCCCGTTTATAATTTAATATAATAATTTATTCCAGTGACTTTAAAGATGAATTTTCAGTTTCATTACTCCTGTCTTCAGTCACATGATCCTTCTGAAATTACTCTAATGTTAATTATTATTATTATTATTATTATTACTTTTGGTAATAATAATAAAAGCAATAATGACTAGAGTAATAATTTAATTTGAAACATACAAAAAGTAATAAATAATTATTTAATAAATAAGTAAATAAAAAAAAATAATAATTAAATTAAAAATGCAACAATTCTTTTTACGTTTAATAAATGCCACTTTAATGAACAAAATAATTTTAAGTAATAAAAATTAATAAAATAATTAATACAATTAATAAAAAAACTGACCCCAATCTTTTGACCGGTAGTCTATATATAATTTAAATAAAGTTACAATAACACATATACATACAAAAAGTTATGAAATTTCATAATTTCACAATTCACTAAAAAAACAAACATCCAAATGTTTTCTTTTTGGTCTAATTCTACAAATTTCCACATTGAACTGAGCTTTGCAGTGGAACAAATGCAGACAACTGCAAAGGAGGGTGGGATATGTTTATGTCATATTGATTAATGCTTTTTCATATACTTGGAGGATAAAATAGAAATTCAAAAAATTTAAGCTGAGCCTAATTTGATGGGAGATCACATGTGAAAAGTAGGTTGCTGTTGAAGGTGCTGTTAGTGAAACCAGCAGGAGGTGCTAAACCTGCAGTCTGTGTAAGTACTAATGCCCCAGTATAGTGAGTGGAACACTATACTGTCAGTAGTTATTTTTCCATCCAAAATTGCAAATTAACTGTATGCATAAAACTGGATTATTACATAAAAGATGTCCGAATAAAGCCGGGTTTCCATCCAATGAGTCAAAGCGAACAAAATCGTCACTTTCTGATTAACTGGCGACAAATATTAACAGCAAGAATGGAATTTGCTGTGGTAGGAGAAGCTGCGTGAATCTTTTTTTCATTTAATAAATGACTTGCATCTCAATTCTAATACGCAGTGAATGTGCGGTGGCGTTTAAAGGCGTGAGACGCAGAGCACAGACGCTCTCGATTCTGGAGGTCATTTATAATATAATAACACTAATACTGAGATGGTTAGGGCATTTTAGAATGACCAAAACAACATTTCAGATGTTTTACAGTGTGCTCAGTCTACTGGTTTATCTATTCGCACACATTTTTATCATCACATAATCTCTTATAACAAAATCACATGACCTTTTTAATGCTCATACTGGAATTTGTCGTTAAAAGTGTTTCCCTTGTAGTTTCATCGCATCTTTTCTTATCGGATAAAAAGTTTATCCTACTAGGTTATGCACATTTTAAAAAATTATGCGTATCTTGCCATTTTAATCAACCATATTTTTTTGCATCTCCTCAATGCGCAAAAAAAGGTGGATGGAAACATAGCTAGTGAGTATCGTCTTTTGGATGAGACGTTAAACTGAGGTCCTGGGGTGTGACCCCAGTATCTCGGCCAAATTCCCTCCATCTGCCCTACCCATCATGGCCTCCCAATCATCCCCATCCACCAAATTGGCTCTATCACTGTCTCTCCACTCCACCAGTAGCAGGTAAGCACACTGGCACTGTTGTCCTGTGGTTGTCATCGCATCATTCAAGTGGATGCTGCATACTGGTGGTGGTATAGAGAGACCACCTCATTGTTGTGAAGCGCGTTGGGTGTATGGCCATAAATGATAAATGCATTCACACACATTGCATTACAGCACAAATACAAACTTCATATTCTATCCCTCAACCCCAAACCCACACCATTAAGCCCAACAATAAAAAAAACAGCATTTTTACACTTTGAAAATAATTAATTAATTCCTTGTTATGTATAAGCCATTTTTCTCAAGGGACCAAAAAATGTGCCTACAAGGTCAAAATTGACAGGTATAAATATAATTGAGGACGTTTGGTCCCAACAATGTAAAGAATACAAGGTAAAACACACACCAAGGGTTTTATGTTTTAGGAGAATGTCCCATAGATGTAATGATTTTTACACTGTACAAACGGTATTTTCTACCCCCTACCACAAACCTAGCCCTAAACCTAACCCTCACAGGAAACATTTTCAAAACACTTTCTGTACACATTGTAAAAAATGCTGGGATCCACACAATCAATTCGAGCTGGGACAACATGAAGGAATTAAGCTAACTAATGTGTTTTTTTTTTACAAATAAAAGTTGATTGAACATAAAACAATTAAGTTGTCCCCCCCAAAAAAAACCTCAAGAGTTTTGATGTTTCAGCTCATATTAAAAAAGTAGTTTTAACAAACAGCAAACATAACTTTTTTTTAGAGTGTAAGGTTTCCTCATGGGGACTAAAAAAGTCACCACCATGTCAATAATTACTACATTTAAAGACACATTTGGGCCCTGCAATGCAGTGAATACCATGACCACACACACACACACACACACACACACACACACACACACACACACACACACACACACACACACACACACACACACACACACACACACACACACACACACACACACACACACACACACACACACACACACACACACACACACACACACACACACACACACACACACTTCTCCTTAGCTCTCTCTCTCTCTCTCTGTCCCCCTTTCGTTCTCTCATTTGGCTGCAGGAAGTGAGGGATCAGATATCGTTTGGGTCAACAGGAAGGCAGGCCAGTGATGAAGGGCATTCCTGCATATTTCAAACCCAAAGCTCTCTTTCAAACTCCAGCTCTCTCACATGCAGCGTTTGACCCGGGCTTGCTGCTCAGAGTCAAACCAGTCTTCAAGACGCAACCAAACTTATTTCACCAAGCAACACACTCACATATACACCGCTCAACTGCTGACCTACTTTTCCAAAGCACTCTCATTTGCTCTCTCTCTCTCTCTCCAGCAGTGAAAAATGTGTGTTTATATTTCACGACGAAAGTGAACGAGGGAAAGAGAGAGCTGTGTAAACTCACGCTGAACAAAGACAAAGGCCATCTCCATGCATGTATGTGGATGTACTTTGCTCTTGTATGAGTTTTAGATGCCTCTGAGTTTGCAATTGTGATGAATCATAGAAGGAAGTTGGCTTGTTTGCTTCCTCTTTGTTTTGTGATTATAATGATTGAGTCATTCGGGAACAAACAGACTAATTAAGCATTCAAGTGGTGCGTGTAAATTGACATGAGTCACGATTTGATGAATAATTCAACTAAAGGGAATATTCGGTCAACAATCTACTGTCATTCCTAAATTGTATTGGTTTTATTTCTTACACAAACCACAATAAGAGACGTTTTGAAGAATGAAGTTATTAAAAATTTGTATGCATTGACATCGAAAGCTGTTTCAAGTTTCAAATTAGGTCTGCACCATGTTGTAAAAATCTGCAATTGCGAGATTTTGTTTTGCTGCAAAATATATTGCAATATAGGGCTGAACGATATATCGTATGGTGGCCACAATTGTTTTGCACATACACATCATGTGAGGAACGTACGGTGATGTGACTAGCGGTGAATTTCCTTTGAAGGCCAGATGACGCTCTCTGGGCATGGGAGGATAACCGTGTTCAAGCTTTACCATGGTTTAATCAGGTCAAGGTTTTAAAACCGTCAACATTTTCTGTAATACAGTTTCTAAGGTATGAGTATCATTTTTATTTACATTTTTTTTGTTTTGTTTTTTAGGACAACAGTATCTCCAGCAGAAAAGAACTCCAAATATACCGTTTTATATTGTAAAAACAATCTGTGTTTTTAAAACAAATGAAGACAGCAGAAGTCAATGATTTATTTGAATTATTTAGCCTGACATGTTTAATGCTCCAAAATATTTGAAATGTTTCCCAAATTAAAATATATTGTTTACAAAGGGGGAAAATGTTTTGTTTTTACCCAGACATTTAAAAAGAATATATTTTAGCGCAGTAATCGTAATACCGTGATACCGAGAAACCGTGATATTTATATTCAAGGTTATCATACCATCAGAATCTTATACCGGCCTATGCCTAGCGCTCTCTCATGCGCGATTCACACAGTTAAAACAAACCAAAAAATTAATTATATATAAAAAAGCGCCAAAGAAAATCAGGAAACACATAGAATAAAAAGATATAAATGCTTTCATTTGATTCAACAAGATTTATAAACACATGACCATAACAACAACATATTGTTTATCCGATTTAGTCTTATTATTATTATCTGATAATAATGTATGTAATGATGCAACGCAATTGTCACTACTTAGAATGCCATGATGAAATATGTCACATGCTTTTTTTTTGTGTAAGAAGATGCATCATGTCACAGAAGGGCATAATTCAAACACTCGACTGAAACTATGAAGTAAGTTTTGAGCAGAAAATGTCATTATATGGTTTATTTGCCTGTGCTTTTAACATGAGCAACATTTACAATAAAGGGTGGTAGTTCACAGAAAAGCTATGTAGATAGCTGTCAAATAAAATCAAATTTGATATATTATAATCTTTAATAAATAATTAAATCCTTCACTGTGACTATTGCAGATACCCACATTGCAATTTTGATCAAATGATATATTGTTCACCCCTAATTCAAATGTTTAAAAACATATACAGAATTAGGGCAGAATTATTACCCCCCCTTTGAAATATATATCCCAAATGATGTTTGGGCAATGAAATTGTCACAGTATGTCTGGTAATATTTTTCTTCTGGAGAAAAGTCTTATTTGTTTTATTTCGGCTATAATTAAAGCAGTTTTTACATTTTTTAAGAACCATTTTAAGGTCAATATTATTAGTCCCTTTAAGCTATGTTTCTACGATAGTCTACAGAACAAACCATCGTTATACAATAACTTGCCTAATTACTCTATCCTGCCTAGTTAACCTAATTAACCTAGTTAAGCCTTTAAACAGCACTTTAAGCTGTAGAGAAGTGTCTTAAAAATCTTGTAGCAAAATATTATTTACTGTCATCATGGCAAATATAAAATAAATCAGTTATTAGAAATGAGTAACAGTTTTAAAACTATTATGTTTAGAAATGTGTTGAAACAGAAATCACTATTTTGAGTCAGAGCTTTTTGCAATGAATCAGCTGGTCTTAATGATTCATTCACAAATCCAAGTGATTTTGATTCTTGGCTCCAACTCAATGCAGTCCCAACGGCTCACTATAGGAGGAGATTATCAGTAAGTAAATGATCTAAACTTTGGTCTTAATCTCACTGAAAGCTACCGAGTGACTTCATTATTGAGTCTTTTATGGCATGTTTGGTTTATTTATAAAGCTTGAAAGCATCGGTGTCCATTCATTTACAGTAGTACAGTAGTTTTGGCTCATAAATGTTTTACTAAGTATATTGTAAAAAAATAAAAATAAAAAAAGTCAGATACTTCCAATAAATCAAATGATCTTAATGATTAATTCACCAGTCTAATCTAATAGATTTTATTCCTGAGATCAACACAATAGACCATTTTAGAGTTAATTCTAAGTAACAATTTCAACTATTATTATGGTATTATTAACATCACTGAAATTAGTATGGAATGTAACTGTCTTTTAAAGCTTGAAAGCATCAGTGTCCATTCATCCAGTACGCAACATTTATATTCTGTATTATAGAACATTTCTACTTTTGGCCTAAAAATGTTGTGCTATCTATACTGTAAAAAAAGTCAGATATTTCCAATGAATCAGCTAGTGTTAATGATTAATGCACTAGTCTTACTGCTTTTATTCTTGAGATCAACACAATAGACCAAGGATGCCCAAACTCGGTCCTGGAAGGCTAGTTTACTACATAGTTTAGCTCCAACTTCCTTCAACAAACCAGCCCAGAAGTTTCTAGTATACCTAGAAAGAGGTTAACTAGCTGGTTCAGGTGTGTCTAATTGGAGTTGGATCTAATAACTACAGAACACTGGCCCTCCAGGACCAAGTCTGGGCACCCCTGCAATAGGCCAATGTAGGATTATTGCCAAGTAACTTTCTAAACTATTATTATGGTATTATTAATATCACTGAATTAGAATGGAACTTCACAGTCTTTTATAGCACATCTGTCATATTTTTAAAGCTTGAAAGCATCAGTGTTCATTTATTTATAGTAGCACATTAATCTTCTGTACTATACAACATTTCTACTTTTGGCTCATAAATGTTGTGTGCTGTCAATATTGTAAAAACAATCCAGGCTCATTCTAAAAACGTACCACTATATACATTTCTGGAGAGACAAATACATACCAGGAGCAATGTTTTTTTTTTTTGTAGTTTTTGTTTTCACGAATCCACCAGAGGCAGCTGTGTACTCTTTTTAAGATCTCAAATTTCTCTCGCGAGTGCCATTTGCACCTGCTCTTCTCGTGTAAATCCACCAGAGGCCGCTGTCGACTGACTGACCGACCGATAGGCTGACCCACCCTCCTCCTTCCCTAAATTCAACACTGAGTGTCTTCAAATGCACAGATTGACTCGCTCACCCACTTCCCTAAACCCAACCGATAGTGCTTTCAAAAGCACCGACTGACCCACTCACCCACTTCCCTAAACCCAACCGATAGTGCTTTCAAAAGCACAGATTGACCCGCTCACTCACTTCCCTAAACCCAAGCGATAGTGTTTTCAAAAGCACCGAATGAGCCAGCTTTTGTTTTTGTTAATCCTGTTTTCTGTAACTGTTCTTACAGTTCTTCAGTCTAAAAACAGCAGAAAAGCCACATGAAGATAAATAGTCGGCTAGTAAGCGCGACCAACACAACCCAATAGACCACTGTAGGATTATTGCTAAGTTACACCTTAAACTATTATTACAGCATTATTGATATCACTGAAAACTATCCAATGACTTTAGAAGGCTTGGAATTTCACACTTGAGTCTTTTATAGCACAGCTGCCATCTTTTTAAAGCTGGAAAGCATCAGTGTCCATTCAATTAATACATAACTCAACGTGCCTTGAGTGTTTCAAGGAAGCCAACGGGAGGATGAATAAATGATTGCCGTTTTTGGCTGAACTGGTTGTTTAAAAGAAATATAGATCCCACAAAGCCTTAAAAAACAAAAGAACAAATGCGTAATGAAAGCTCTAACGGTTTTCTCGTCAAGTGTTTCTCTTTATCAGCGTGAGCACTGAGGGGTTTTCCTCTTGTTGGAAGCAGCTTTGATTCACTGTGCTGTGTAATCATTAAGCTGCTCACAAGATTTAATGTGTGTGTGTGTGTGTGTGTGTGTGTGTGTGTGTGTGTGTGTGTGTGTGTGTGTGTGTGTGTGTGTTTAATAAAGGATTAACTGACACCAAGCAGATGAGTAGAGCAAAGGGGGTACATGATCAAATGTGTGTAAGGAGTTCACGTTTACAAACTTTGAGGACATTATAGTCCCAATTTTAGTTAACTAAATGCATCAAAACCTCCATTTTGCAAGTAATAATTTTTAAAGTTATAAATAACAGACTAATGAGTACATATTAGAGGAAATGTCTACATATTACAGGTGTTAATTTTGACAGCAAATTTTGATTTAGTTTTAGTCGTAGTGTTTTGACTAAAATTCCATTCTAACTTATATTTATACTCATATTTTAGTCTTCTGAATCATTTTAGTTTTAATCTAGTTCTAGTTTTTTAGTTTTGAATGGGGAAAAGTGTAATGGTCAATATGGTAAATGAAGCCTCGCTTACTTGTAGAGGAGTCAATCATTGGTCGTTAAAGACTGACGTTTCTTCGGGGGAGGGGATTGGACCAGACAGCCTGATCTTACGAGATAACGTAAGTATTTTATGTTTTTGTCAGTTTAGTGGCTAATTTGTATGAAAAAGGAAGCATGGCATTCATCCCCGCCCCTAAACTCAACCGTCATTGGGTGATGAGCAAATCGTACTAAATTTGTATGATTTGGATTGTATGAATTCATACAAATTAGCCACTAAATCAAGAAGGTTTGAATTGCCGTGAGATTGTGTGCCTTTGACCAAATGTGTGTTTTATGACAGTTTAGTGGTCAACAAACACACTGGAATCTCAGCGAATATTTGCTTCATAGCAATGTATCCACATAAAGCTTAAAATCTGTGCTTTTAAAATGAACCAAGTGCACTTGAAAGCAAAGTTTTTTTTTTTGGTTTTGTAATCTATATGAAATAAGCGTGAGGTACAGTCTGTCCTGTCAAACGCACATCAAATGACAGAAACTACACACATTAGCTTGGGCAACCAAAAAATATGCCGGTTTTGTTTGATTTGGACATATATTTAGTTTAATTGAGGTGTAATTTAATTAAAATATTGTATACATTTATTTATACAAAAATACTCTAACTTAAAATTAAATAAAACAGTATTATTAAAATATAGCCTTTTCATTGAAGACCAAAAATTAGAGATGCATTGTTTATTTATATCATGAGTAATATGTCCTCTTTGCAATGTCAATCTACCAAGCTTTACTCTTGTAGTTGGTGTTATAGTAATTGGTGCTCAGCAATTTTACTGATTAAATAAGTAGAGTAATGACATTTGACTAGCAAATGATAACGTGTTACATATAACATGTCTCTCAATCACATTCTCGTCTCATTTTTATTAGTCAACGAAAATATCAGTATATTTTTATTACAGTTGTTGTCATCATCACTTTAGTTTTCGTTCAGTTATAATGTTAGAAACTTATTCGTTATAAAAATTGACAACAAAATGAACACTGCATATCACACTTGTGTTGTTGCATTACAAAATGGAAACTAATTTAATCTAGCAGTAACTAGAAACTTTTATTTTTTTTTTTTTTAAGTAAAACATCTTTTGCACAACAAACATGTCATGCACAATTAGAAAATACTTTGTGGCATTTTTTGCATTTAAAAGATCACATTTTAAGTGACATCTGTGATAAGCCCACAAATAATGACTTTAAAAACAGAACAAAGAAAAAGGCATGTAAAAAAGTGTTTTAAAGCATTTAAGATTCTCAATAGTCTAAAACATCATGTTAATAACATTTTTGCCTAATAACTGGTTTGTAAATGGATTATAACTACTGCAAATAATTCTACAATTTCTTAAATAAGAAACTTTAAATTTAAGTTCATACAAATATTTCTAAAATGGGAAACTTCATATTTAAGTTCGTCTAAATATTTCTGAAATTTCTAAATGGCAAACTCTACAATTAAGTTAATCTAAAAATTTCTAAAAATAGAAAACTTTACATTCAAGTTCATCTAAAATTTTCTAGTTTCTGAAAATTGTAAACTTCAACTGCAAGTTCATTTAAAAAAATCTAAAAATGAGAAACTTCAAATTTAAGCTCATTTAAAAATGTAGAACATTTCTAAAAATGAAACGACTGTGAACCAAACCTTTTAAGATTCACAATAGTCGGAAACATCATGTCAATAACATAATAACTGGTTCATAAATGGATTATAACTACTGCCAAACTATAAAATACAACTACAACATAAAGCCTTCATTTCACTAAAAAGGTCATGTTTGACTGCCAAGCAAGCAAAAAAGAGAGAACCAAAAGTTAATTCTTAATATATAACGCTTCACGATTAAATCCAAAGCATCCTTTTGTTTCAGGATGAAAAAAGAATAACCCGGAGTGTTTGTTTTCCCATAGTGGCACTCCTCAGCACTAAAACAACTGTCAAACAGTACCTGGCCCTCTGATTGGCCAGTTCAGATGAAAATAAAGAGTTTTACCTTTGAATAAGCGCCGCCTACAGCGACTGCCGGGAGGAGATAACCTCAGACACACCGCTGTGCAAATACAACCATACACAAACACACACCTAAAACAAAACGGACATGAAGGCCTGCGACCATTACTGCAAACAGAATTGTATGTTCTGCATACACACTGCACCAAAAAACGTGAACTCGCTCACTGTGAAGTAGACATGCAGAAGAGCAATGGTGTGAGACTGAAATCATATCTTTTTTTTTTTGTCCTGAGGTCAGTCATGTAGAAGACATTCATACATTCACAAGCTCAGCTCTTCCCCACATTCCACACGCATGTTTCGGCTGAATCTGTTTCCGCACACACAGTGCTGTGTCTTTTTTAAAGACTGCTCCTTTTGTCCAGAACCGATTCACAGGCTGGATACGCAGCAGCCGGTGGATATTTGACACTATTGTGTAAAGTTGGTGCAGTCCACTGATTTTAGAGCTTCTCCTTCTGCATCAGAATGGTATGAAGTTCGAATGATTCAAAAAAAGTTAATTGAATCCGTCACTGGAAACCATACTGAACATGGGAATCTTCAAATTTAAGTTCATCTAAAATTTTCTTAAGTTTCTGAAAATGGGAAACTTCACATTTAAGTTCATCTAAATATTTCTAACATTTCTGAAAATAGGTAACTTCACATTTAAGTTCATCCAAAAAAAATACATTTTAGTTCCTCTAAACTTTTCTAACATTTCTAAAAACATGAATTTTAGCATTTAACTTAATCTAAATATTTCTACAGTTCTGAAAAGTGGACATTTTTTATTTAAGTTAATCTAAAAATTTCTGAAAATGGGAAACTTCAAAATTAAGTTAATCTAAAAATTTAGCAAATTTCTAAAAATGGAAAACTTCACATTTAAGTTCATCTAAACTTTTCCAACATTTCTGAAAATGAGAAACCTCAAATTTTAGTTCATCAAAAAAAAAATCTACAGTTTCTGAAAACGGGAAACTTCAAACTTTAGTTAATCTAAAAATGTCTAAAATTTCTAAAAATGAGAAACTTCACATTTGAGTTCATCTAAAAATGTCTACAATACCTAAAAATAGGAAACTTTAAATTTAAGTTAAAAATGTCTAAAAATGGGAAACTTCACATTTAAGTTAATCTAAAATATATACAATTACTAAAAACAAGAAACTTCATCTAATAATCAACCCTGAGTTTGAAACATAACTTACCCCAGTTATAGATATGTTTATATTGATAAAACATTTTTAAATTGTATTTTAGAGTATTTTGGGAGATTTACAACTTTTAACCTTTTAATATTATGTCAGCAATAATCTTGCCAAGTTCACAGCTATTGGTGCTTCTCCTTCTAACTGTCAGAAACTGAGCTGGTGTGTTTAAGTAGGTTTTATTGAGACAATTTATTTAATTACACTCACGCCCACATGAGTGAAAAGCACAACCCAGAAGACTAATGCCAATATTAAGAGCCTTCACTTGTGAATCATGCGACTCATGGGAGAGGCTTTCGCTGCGGATCTTCATGTCACGCTTATTTTGCAGACTGGTCAAGAGGGATGAAGAATAAAACGATTGTCTAATATTCATCAACACCAGTCCTGACAACAGCTAGCCCAATTATTGTTTCTGTAACAGGGATTTACTTCATTCGATTTTTATATATAGATTTCCAGAATCACTTTCTGTAAAGTATGAAGTCTGTTACATTTCATTTCTATGTGAGCAGAATATAACCCCTGTCATGCATTTTTCTTCACATGATTTACACTCACTAAAATGTCATCTAGTGTAACAGTAGTTAAAACACCAAAAAGATCTTGTCTATATATTTATAACAAGAGACATTTCATGACATTTTGAATTTGAATTTAGGAATAATGAAACCTCGTGACAATTTATCAGGTTAAAAGGTTTAAAGACTTGTTTTAATTATTATTTTTAAAGTTTACTTTATATGTCATTTTTTATGCTTTAATGAATGAAGGTCAGAATCAATATGTTGCTTATTTTTGTACACAAACATAACAATGTTATTTCATATTAAAAAGTAATAGAATTACAGTAGGCTAAGCAATGTGACAATATAAATGAATGATGTAGGCCAGTGGTTCTCAAACTGTGGTACGCGTACCACTAGTGGTACGCGGGCTTCCTCCTAGTGGTACGCGGAGGAATCGCTGAATAATGAAAGAAACAATTAACACTTTTAATCCTTTAATGCGTAATATAACATTGATGTGATCAGCATTGGCTGTTTTATGAAGCGTACGATCACAACGCTGTGCTTAGAGTGTTTATTTTAGTGCATTGTGTCATAAGCTGCTGAAAATCAGTTTCCGAATTTTAAGAATTGATTCTGAAGCGTGATTTGACTGACATGAAAAGTGGCCAATCACAGTCGACCTTGTCTAGTTGCGTGAAACGTAAGGGCGGGACAAAGGCTTTCTGTGTTGCAGAGACAGAAAAAACAACTTAAAAACAAATGTTTTGTTGGAATAATGCTTCTCGGATGTTTTCACTACAGAGATGTCTAGCAGAGTAATTAAACCGCGGACATATTTCCTGCCTTTTTGATGATCTTCATACACGTTTCGCTCTCCGACAGCCAGTCGACTCGCCTCTGACCTGTCACTCCTCTAAACACAGTCTGAATGGCGGCGCGGGAATGGAGGTATTGCGCAATAACTCATTTCTGCAAATGTGGCGAGTGCTTTATTTTAACACGAGAGCGCATTCATGTACGCAAATCGCTAAAACAGATATGCGAGCTCTTAAATAGGCTTTTTTCAAATGAACTGCAAGTGCTCTCATGATCGCCTGTGTGCTCAGATAGAATACAATCGCGATCTTTCCACTATTAAAGTAGACAATATTTATCTTTGCTCCTTAACTAAATTTAGTCAAAAGTATTCAAAGTTATCAAATATTTAGAAATAGATTGATACATGATCGATGACAATGCTAATGGTCTTCTTATTTGGCTGTATTGTGAAGTGAAACTTACTTTTAGCAAAGGTGGAACATTTTTTATTTCTTTACGACAAAATAATTATGCTGGAAATGTTTCTGGATGAGGTATTTGTGTGATTTATACATTTAGCTGTATTCTGATCTGTCCTAAAGCATTACAGGTCAAAGCAATCCATTGTTAGCCTACTTATTGTTTATTTATCACAATTTACAATAAGGCTCTTAAAGCACTGCTTTGATAAATGTAGTGTCGTCATATTTCAAACACCTCAAGTAAAATGAAGCCATTTGTTTTATTTTTTTACTGACAGTGTACTTGTATTTTTTTACGTTTCTATTTTAGATTAAGATCAAGTGTAAAATAAAATCTACATGTGATGTAAAGCTATTTAAGAAACAAATTTGCCATATTGTAAAGAAAATAGTGTAAAATATGTAAATAAAAGGCTAAATTGAAATCTTTTTACCATATACTTTAATTTAACCTTTCAAAGCTTAAAAATATATATTGTTTAAAAATGGGCAAAAAGTGTCTCTATGGCCTTAAAGATTATTTGGTAGTTTTATCAGTGCTATTGAAAAAGATTAATTGTCATGAAAGGAAAAATTGACTATACTTCCTTTGTTAGTGCAAAATATACATGTAGCTTTGGGATGTAAGCAATCAAACCATTAAATCAGGTTTACACGTAAAAAAAAAAAAAAGTGATTTCATAAAGAAAATCAGATTTTTTTTCAAAAGTAACCAACTAGTACTTTTTAAAAGAGTTATTTGTACTTTTACCTAATATTATGATTATTTACTAAATTTTTATTTTATTTTAGCAGTGTAATAGTATTTTTACTTGAGTACAAAAAAGATTTCACAAGCACTTAGTGCAGGTTTATTATACTATTAATATATGATTAATAAATATTAATATTAATGGTTTTTATTTGTATCTATTCCTATGCAATGTTTTATGGGTTGCTGAGAATACATTTCAGGTCTTCAATACATAGCATGTCAGTCTTGAAAAAAAAAGGTGCTGGAATTGATTTTCATTAGGCTGTGCCTGTATGAACCCTGTCATGTACATTTAACATTTATTTCAAGATTTGTCTGAAAGTGTATGAATATGACATATAGCCTATATTTATAAGGTCCAAGCAGCATTTCCAGCTTTTGATGAATAGGCTACTATGAATACTTTAGATTTAAGTACAGCAGTTTTCTTTTTACTTTTTAAGAACAGCGCCATTTTTTAATGAACTTTTAAAAGCACATTTTAACTAAAACTTTTTTTTTTATCTGCAGGCACAGTTAATGTTCAGACTATTTCAAATGTTTAAAGTGACTGACAATAATACATATTCTTACTAATAGGAAGTAATCTGCATCGTTTTAAAACTGTGCACACCTGTAGCTGCTTAATTGGGCTTACGACGCTATTTTTTAATACTGGTTAAAAAAATAGCGTCGTAAGGTGGTACTTGGAGAGACGATTTTTTTCTAAGGTGGTACTTGGTGAAAAAAGTTTGAGAACCACTGATGTAGGCTATATGAAATAAAATAATCTCATCATACAACCTTACTATTATTAATGTATTGTGCTATAAAAATATATCAATATTATATTTATTTATGACATCACTACTGCATTGGACAGGATAAAAATATTTTTATTTAACGTTATATCTAATTTATGTCATGCTTTGTAGACGTATCACTAATCCTCCACTAATCAATTCAGCATGTGTACAGTGGTACACTTCTAATAATAGTCAGGGGATGTAGAGGAGGAAACGAGAAGAAAGGTAAGGAAATGCCTGAACCCTTCAGAACCGAGCCAATAATCAGTGATGAGACTGAGGGAGTCAAACACATTACACTGACACTCAACGAGCGCGCACACACAAACGACTTTAAACACAAGCAAAACTACAATAAAGCAACTACGAGGCTGAATCCAGCTTCTTATTCGCAGCTTCTTATTGACGCTATGCGGTCCACCTTAAAAACCGCGACGCTTCCGTTTTTCAGCTTCTTATTCGCGCTCATCTTAGGGACCGTGTTTATTTATGTTTCTTTTTGAAAAATGAAAAATGCTAAATGAAACTGATATAAGATAGAAAACGGGCTGCAAGCATGAAATCTAATTGCATCATTGATTAATTATTGACAGTGCCATCGTTTTAGTACAATATATTTCTGTTTTTTTCCAGAAATAGTCCTTTATGAAGACTTCACATGACCCACCTATGAATAGACAGTGCCTGCCTCAGCAAGGATTTCAGATACAAAATAATTGTTTTATTAATTCAAGTTGTAAAAGTTAATGCATATGTTTTATCTGCAAATACTACAATTTGTATTAGATTTCAGTAGCTTTTTCTGACACCCACGCCTGTAAATACAATTCAAGTTTTGTTAAACCTATTGTTTCAAAGAACAGACAATGCACTTCTTATACACCTTTTTATACACCTTATACAAATAAATGTGAATTGAACTGAATGAGCCATTGCATAATTGAATACTGTACCATGTTCTCTCTAATATTACATAACAGGTTAATAGTATACGTCTATACGCGTCTGCATATGTATAAATATATATAATTCTATCCCATTGAGAAGACAAACCTAAAAACGGTCAAAATACAGTGATTTCAATAAATGCCCAGTTGGAGGTGCTATATGCCAAGTTTTTTGCATAATTATTTAATGTTTTATTTTTAACTTTTATGTATTTGTGTGCCTACTACATACTATGTATGTGTGTACTATAAACTGTGTGTGTGTGTGTGTGTGTTCACATTAAAAATGTTTAACACTAAAGATAATAATAATAATATGTTTGTGTTATAAATTTACACAAAATAAAGATGCTAATACATAATCATTTAATAATAATGATTTATTATTATTATCAATAATAATAATTATTTTTTTTTATTATTAGTAGTAGTAATAGTAGTAGTGAAATAAAAATATTTTACAATGCACTTATACATATTGTACTGAAATAAATGCCAATTAATCTATATACCTTATAAAAATGTATTAATATGTACCTATTTATAAATATGTGTGTAAAATATCTCTCTCTCTCTCTCTCTCTCTCTCTCTCTATATATATATATATACATATATATATATCTATATACATATATATATATATATATATATATATATATATATATATATATATATATATATATATATATATATATATATATATATATATTCATCCACAGTACACAATACATTTTCCTGTGTCTGTGTTTATTTAAGTGTATGTATATGTATTCATTCATTTTCTTTTCGGCTTATTCCCTTTATTAAACTTTGGTCACCCCAGCGGAATGACCGCCAACTTCTCCAGGACATGGTTTACGCAGCGGATGCCCTTCCAGCTGCAACCCATCTCTGGGAAACATCCACAGTCGTACACTATGGACAATTTAGCCTTCCCAATTTAACTGTACTGCATGTCCTTGGACTGTGGGGGAAACCGAGCACCCAGAGGAAACCCATGTGAAAGCGGGGAGAACATGCAAAAACAGAAAGGTCAACTGACCAAGTCAAGGCTCGAACCAGCAACCTTCTTGCTGTGAGGCGACAGTGCTACCCACTGCGCCACCATGTTGGCCCTGTGTGTATGAATATATATATATATATATATATATATATATATATATATATATATATATATATATATATATATATATATATATATATATATATATATATATATATATATATATATATATATATATATATAGACAAATTAACTATAGACCTATACAAATTTACATGAATTTAACAGTACTAATACTACTAATATTAATAAAAATAATAAAAATAAAAATTATTTATAATATTATTATTAATTCTATTATTATTATTATGCTTATTGTTGGTATTTTATTTAAAAAAATTACAAGAAGCTTATACATATTGTACTTGTCTATCATAACACCAGAAATAAGATTATACACAAATTAAACACTAGCATTTTCAGGCTAGGTATCACTAGTTAATTTTAACACAGCAGAACAGTTTTGTTCCAATGCACTCTTGGCACAATTGGTGGCGCTGTATCTCAGCTGTCTTTGAGGGTGCGTTGAAAATCTTACTTGGGTCTTGTAGACAATCTTCCCATATATCAGCAAACCCAGATTCATATCAATTTACTCTACTAATTTTAGGTTATTGACCTCTGAAAGTTGCCATAAATCGCAATACAGCAAGGCAAAAACAGGTATGTACCATTGCACTCTGCACAATTGGTGATGCTATATCTCAGCAGTTTCTGAGGGTAGAATATCTCACTGAGGTCTTGTAGACCAGAGGTTCTCAAAGTGGGGGTCGGGACCCCCTGAGGGGTCGCGAGACAATGAAGGGGGGTCGCCTGGTGATTTTCAAAAATCAATTAATTTTTATTAAACCTTAAGACTTACTGTATTTGATCAATAACCTACTAAAGAGAAAAAAAATGTCGTTTATAGTTACTATAAACTATATAGTTACTATAGTAGCTTATAGTTAATAGTTCTATTGGATTGCGACTTCTCTAGTAATTACATTATACTAAAGGCACAGCAATACTTTCAGATGCAGCAGATTGATTTTATAACACCAGGTTAAACTTTCTAGCCCATTTACAGCACTGACATACATAAAAAAACAAAAACAAAGAATAGACTTGGGTCTATTGGTGTGTGTGCGTCATTGCATACAAGGTTTCTGTATTTATAACCACCACCTCAGAGAAAATTGGGGGTCACGAGTCACTGGCATTGTCATTTTGGGGGTCGCGGGCTGAAAAGTTTGGGAACCCCTGTTGTAGACAATGTTCCCCTCTATCAGCAAACCCAGATTCATACCACATTACTGTACCATTTTCTGGTTATTGACCCTTTAAACTTGCCATTAATCGCAATACAGCTATGTACCATTGCACTCTTGACACATTTGGTGGCGCTATATCTCAGCAGTCTTTGAGGGTGCGTTGAATATCTCACTGAGGTCTTGTAGGCAATGTTCCAATCTATCAGCAAACCCAGATTCATACCACATTACTGTACAATTTTCTGGTCATTGATCTCTAAATTTGCCATAAATCGCAATACAGCAAGGCAAAAACAGCCATGTACCATTGCACTCTTTGCACAATTGGTGGCGCTATATCTCAGCAGTCTTTGAGGGTGCGTTGAATTTCTCTCTGGGATCTTGTAGACAATGTTCCAATCTATCAGCAAACCCAGATTCATACCACATTACTGTACCAATTTTAGGTTATTGATCTCTAAACTTGCCATAAATCGCAATGCAGCAAGGCAAAAACATTGTCCTATTGCACTCTTGGCACAATTGGTGGCGCTATATCATAGCAGTCTTTGAGGGTGCGTTGAATATCTCACTGGGATTTTGTAGACAATGTTCCAATCTATCAGCAAACCCAGATTCATACCACATTACTGTACCAATTTTAGGTTATTGACCTCTAAACTTGCAAAAAATCGCTTACAGCTAAGTACCATTGCACTCTTGACACAATTGGTGGCGCTATATCTCAACAGTCTTTGAGGATGCGTTGAATATCTCACTGAGGTCTTGTAGACAATGTTCCAATCTATCAGCAAACCCAGATTCATACCACATTACTGTACCAATTTTAGGTTATTGACTTCTGAACTTGCAAAAAATCGCAATACAGCCAAGTACCATTGCACTCTTGACACAATTGGTGGCACTATATCTCAGCAGTCTTTGAGGGTGCGTTGAATATCTCACTGAGGTCTTGTAGACAATGTTCCAATCTATCAGCAAACCTAGATTCATACCACATTACTGTACAATTTTCTGGTTATTGATCTCTAAACTTGCCATAAATCGCAATACAACACGACAAAAACAGTTGTCCTATTGCACTCTTGGCACAATTGGTGGCACTATATCTCAGCAGTCTTTGAGGGTGCGTTGAATATCTCACTGAGGTCTTGTAGACAATGTTCCAATCTATCAGCAAACCCAGATTCATACCACATTACTGTACCAATTTTAGGTTATTGACTTCTGAACTTGCAAAAAATCGCAATACAGCTAAGTACCAGTGCACTCTTGACACATTTGGTGGCGCTATATCTCAGCAGTCTTTGAGGGTGCGTTGAATATCTCACTGAGGTCTTGTAGACAATGTTCAAATCTATCAGCAAACCCAGATTCATACCACATTACTGTACAATTTTCTGGTTATTGATCTCTAAACTTGCCATAAATCGCAATACAGCAAGGCAAAAACAGCTATGTACCATTGCACTCTTTGCACAATTGGTGGCGCTATATCTCAGCAGTCTTTGAGGATGCGTTGAATATCTCACTGGGATCTTGTAGACAATGTTCCAATCTATCAGCAAACCCAGATTCATACCACATTACTGTACCAATTTTAGGTTATTGATCTCTAAACTTGCCATAAATCGCAATGCAGCAAGGCAAAAACATTGTCCTATTGCACTCTTGGCACAATTGGTGGCACTATATCTCAGCAGTCTTTGAGGGTGCGTTGAATATCTCACTGAGGTCTTGTAGACAATGTTCCAGTCTATCAGCAAACCCAGACTCATACCACATTACTGTACCAATTTTAGGTTATTGACTTCTGAACTTGCAAAAAATCGCAATACAGCTAAGTACCAGTGCACTCTTGACACATTTGGTGGCGCTATATCTCAGCAGTCTTTGAGGGTGCGTTGAATATCTCACTGAGGTCTTGTAGACAATGTTCAAATCTATCAGCAAACCCAGATTCATACCACATTACTGTACAATTTTCTGGTTATTGATCTCTAAACTTGCCATAAATCGCAATACAGCAAGGCAAAAACAGCTATGTACCATTGCACTCTTTGCACAATTGGTGGCGCTATATCTCAGCAGTCTTTGAGGATGCGTTGAATATCTCACTGGGATCTTGTAGACAATGTTCCAATCTATCAGCAAACCCAGATTCATACCACATTACTGTACCAATTTTAGGTTATTGATCTCTAAACTTGCCATAAATCGCAATGCAGCAAGGCAAAAACATTGTCCTATTGCACTCTTGGCACAATTGGTGGCACTATATCTCAGCAGTCTTTGAGGGTGCGTTGAATATCTCACTGAGGTCTTGTAGACAATGTTCCAGTCTATCAGCAAACCCAGACTCATACCACATTACTGTACCATTTTTAGGTTATTGACTTCTGAACTTGCAAAAAATCGCAATACAGTTAAGTACCAGTGCACTCTTGACACATTTGGTGGCGCTATATCATAGCAGTCTTTGAGGGTGCGTTGAATATCTCACTGAGGTCTTGTAGACAATGTTCAAATCTATCAGCAAACCCAGATTCATACCACATTACTGTACAATTTTCTGGTTATTGATCTCTAAACTTGCCATAAATCGCAATACAGCAAGGCAAAAACAGCTATGTACCATTGCACTCTTTGCACAATTGGTGGCGCTATATCTCAGCAGTCTTTGAGGATGCGTTGAATATCTCACTGGGATCTTGTAGACAATGTTCCAATCTATCAGCAAACCCAGATTCATACCACATTACTGTACCAATTTTAGGTTATTGATCTCTAAACTTGCCATAAATCGCAATGCAGCAAGGCAAAAACATTGTCCTATTGCACTCTTGGCACAATTGGTGGTGCTATACCTCAGCAGTCTTTGAGGGTGTGTTAAATATCTCACTGAGGTCTTGTAGACAATGTTCCAGTCTATCAGCAAACCCAGACTCATACCAAATTACTGCACCATTTTCCGGTCATTGACCTCTGAACTTGCCATAAATCGCAATACAGCAATGCACAAACAGCTGTACCATTGCACTCAACCAAAGCTCATTCAAAAAATCTCGCGGACGTTTATGGAGAACGCGATTTATCTAGCCGGAGGTACGTATGACTGCATTTCATTTTTTTAAGCATACGCTACGGGGCGGTGTGACGCCGTTCGTCTTCATGGTCGCCGGCAGCTCGTCATGTACGTCTGCAAAGTTGAGACGCAGACAGGAGCTGACCTCAACAACGGCGACAACCCGACAATCTGGTTCTAGTCCGGAGAACAGCGGTTTCAGATATCAGGTAAGAAAATAACAGAATCCAAAAATAAAGTGAACGAGTTCATAACAGGGTGAGAATGTGGTGAAAAGGTAGACAAAAATCTGCTAAGAAAAGGTAGACAAAATCAGACAAGGGCTTTTCTTTTTCTGGACAGCTTTTGTAAAACATTGCTCGGGTTTAGGGAAGCAAACGGGCGGACGGGCGGGTCAATCGGTAAAAGCAGTTGGGTTTAGGAAAGGAGGAGGAGGGTGGGTCAGCCGATTGGCCAGTCACCCAGTCAATAATTCAGTCAGTCAGTCAGTCAGACAGATGGTCACTCGACAGTGGCCTCCGGTGGCTTTACGCGAGAACAAAAACTGTGCAAATATGTGCCTCCCAGAACGTATTACGTGGTCTCCAGAAACTTCCACGGGACTACGTTTTTAGAATGAGTCTGGGTTAAGTACAATAGTACATAGCTGTTTTTGCATATATATTCAACGCACCCTCAAAGACTGCTGAGATATAGCGCCACCAATTGTGCAAAGAATGCAATGGTACATAGCTGTTTTTGCCTTGCTGTATTGCGATTTTTGGCAAGTTTAGAGGTCAAGAACCTAAAATTGGTGAAGTAATGTGGTATGAATCTAGGTTTGCTGATAGATTGGAACATTGCCTATAAGACCCCAGTGAGATATTCAACGCACCCTCAAAGACTGCTATGATATAGCGCCACCAATTGTGCCAAGAGTGCAATAGGACAACTGTTTTTGCAGTGTTGTATTGCGATTTTTGGCAAGTTTAGAGATCAATAACCAGAAAATTGTACAGTAATGTGGTATGAATCTGGGTTTAATGATAGATTGGAACATTGTCTACAAGACCTCAGTGAGATTTTCAACGCACCCTCAAAGACTGCTGAGATATAGCGCCACCAATTGTGCAAAGAGTGCAATGGTACATAGCTGTTTTTGCCTTGCTGTATTGCAATTTATGGCAAGTTTAGAGGTCAAGAACCTAAAATTGGTACAGTAATATGGCATGAATCTGGGTTTACTGATATATTGGAACATTGTCTACAAGATCCCAGTGAGATATTCAACGCACCCTCAAAGACTGCTGAGATATAGCGCCACCAATTGTGCAAAGAGTGCAATGGTACATAGCTGTTTTTGCCTTGCTGTATTGCGATTTTTGGCAAGTTTAGAGGTCAAGAACCTAAAATTGGTGAAGTAATGTGGTATGAATCTAGGTTTGCTGATAGATTGGAACATTGCCTATAAGACCCCAGTGAGATATTCAACGCACCCTCAAAGACTGCTATGATATAGCGCCACCAATTGTGCCAAGAGTGCAATAGGACAACTGTTTTTGCAGTGTTGTATTGCGATTTTTGGCAAGTTTAGAGATCAATAACCAGAAAATTGTACAGTAATGTGGTATGAATCTGGGTTTAATGATAGATTGGAACATTGTCTACAAGACCTCAGTGAGATTTTCAACGCACCCTCAAAGACTGCTGAGATATAGCGCCACCAATTGTGCAAAGAGTGCAATGGTACATAGCTGTTTTTGCCTTGCTGTATTGCAATTTATGGCAAGTTTAGAGGTCAAGAACCTAAAATTGGTACAGTAATATGGCATGAATCTGGGTTTACTGATAGATTGGAACATTGTCTACAAGATCCCAGTGAGATATTCAACGCACCCTCAAAGACTGCTGAGATATAGCGCCACCAATTGTGCAAAGAGTGCAATGGTACATAGCTGTTTTTGCCTTGCTGTATTGCGATTTTTGGCAAGTTTAGAGGTCAAGAACCTAAAATTGGTACAGTAATATGGCATGAATCTGGGTTTACTGATAGATTGGAACATTGTGTACAAGATCCCAGTGAGATATTCAACGCACCCTCAAAGACTGCTGAGAAATAGTGCCACCAATTGTGCCAAGAGTGCAAAGGTACTTAGCTGTATTACAATTTTTGGCAAGTTCAGAGGTCAATAACCTAAAATTGGTACAGTAATATGGCATGAATCTGGGTTTGCTGATAGATTGGAACATTGTCTACAAGACCTCAGTGAGATATTCAACGCACCCTCAAAGACTGCTGAGATATGGCGCCACCAATTGTGTCAAGAGTGCAATGGTACTTCGCTGTAAGCGATTTTTTGCAAGTTCAGAGGTCAATAACCTAAAATTGGTACAGTAATGTGGTATGAATCTGGGTTTTCTGATAGAATGGAACATTGTCTACAAGATCCCAGTGAGATATTCAACGCACCCTCAAAGACTGCTGAGATATAGCGCCACCAATTGTGCAAAGAGTGCAATGGTACATAGCTGTTTTTGCCTTGCTGTATTGCGATTTTTGGCAAGTTTAGAGGTCAAGAACCTAAAATTGGTACAGTAATATGGCATGAATCTGGGTTTACTGATAGATTGGAACATTGTGTACAAGATCCCAGTGAGATATTCAACGCACCCTCAAAGACTGCTGAGAAATAGTGCCACCAATTGTGCCAAGAGTGCAAAGGTACTTAGCTGTATTACAATTTTTGGCAAGTTCAGAGGTCAATAACCTAAAATTGGTACAGTAATATGGCATGAATCTGGGTTTGCTGATAGATTGGAACATTGTCTACAAGACCTCAGTGAGATATTCAACGCACCCTCAAAGACTGCTGAGATATGGCGCCACCAATTGTGTCAAGAGTGCAATGGTACTTCGCTGTAAGCGATTTTTTGCAAGTTCAGAGGTCAATAACCTAAAATTGGTACAGTAATGTGGTATGAATCTGGGTTTTCTGATAGATTGGAACATTGTCTACAAGATCCCAGTGAGATATTCAACGCACCCTCAAAGACTGCTGAGATATAGCGCCACCAATTGTGCCAAGAGTGCAATGGTACTTAGCTGTATTGCGATTTTTGGCAAGTTCAGAGGTCAATAGCCTAAAATTGGTAAAGTAATATGCTATAAATTTGGGTTTGCTGATAGATTGGAACATTGTCTACAAGATCCCAGTGAGATATTCTACGCACCCTCAGAAACTGCTGAGATATAGCGCCACCAATTGTGCAGAATGCAATGGTACATACCTGTTTTTGCCTTGCTGTATTGCGATTTATGGCAAGTTCAGAGGTCAATAACCTAAAATTGGTACAGTAATGTGGTATGAATCTAGGTTTGCTGATAGATTGGAACATTGTCTATAAGACCGTAGTGAGATATTCAACGCACCCTCAAAGACTGCTATGATATAGCGCCACCAATTGTGCCAAGAGTGCAATAGGACAACTGTTTTTGCCGTGTTGTATTGCGATTTTTGGCAAGTTTAGAGATCAATAACCAGAAAATTGTACAGTAATGTGGTATGAATCTGGGTTTGCTGATAGATTCAAACATTGTCTACAAGACCTCAGTGAGATATTCAACGCACCCTCAAAGACTGCTGAGATATAGCGCCACCAATTGTGCAAAGAGTGCAATGGTACATAACTGTTTTTGCCTTGCTGTATTGCGATTTATGGCAAGTTTAGAGATCAATAACCAGAAAAATGTACAGTAATGTGGTATGAATCTGGGTTTGCTGATAGATTGGAACATTGTCTACAAGACCTCAGTGAGATATTCAACGCACCCTCAAAGACTGCTGAGATATAGCGCCACCAGTTGTGTCAAGAGTGCAATGGTACTTAGCTGTGTTGCGATTTTTTGCAAGTTCAGAAGTCAATAACCTAAAATTGGTACAGTAATGTGGTATGAATGTGGGTTTGCTGATAGATTGGAACATTGTCTACAAGATCCCAGTGAGATATTCAACGCACCCTCAGAGACTGCTGAGATATAGCGCCACCAATTGTGCAAAGAGTGCAAAGGTACTTAGCTGTATTGCTATTTTTGGCAAGTTCAGAGGTCCATGACCTCAAATTGGTAGAGTAAATTGGTATGAATCTGGGTTTGCTGAAGGATTGGAACATTGTCTACAAGACCCCAGTGAGATATTCAACGCACCCTCTAAGACTGCTGAGATATAGCGCCACCAATTGTGCCAAGAGTGCATTGGAACAAAACTGTTCTGCTGTGTCAAAACTAGGTACCTAGCCTGAAAATGCTGGTGTTTAATTTGCGTCATATCTTACTGTGATAGACAAGTACAATATGTATATGCGTCTTGTAAAATATCTATTTTTTAAAATAAATACCAAAAATAAGAATAATAATAATAATAATTAATTATTATTATTATTTATATTATTATTATTAGTAGTAGTAGTAGTACTGTTAAATTCATGTCAATTTGTATAGGTTTATAGTTAATTTCTCTCTCTCTCTCTCTCCCTCTCTCTCTATATGTATGTATGTATGTATGTATGTATGTGTATATATATATATATATATATATATATATATATATATATATATATATATATATATATATATATATATATATATATATATATATATATATATATATATATATATATATATATATATATATATATATATATATACGGTGGCGCAGTGGGTAGCACTGTCGCCTCACAGCAAGAAGGTTGCTGGTTCGAACCTCGGCTTGGTCAGGTGGCCTTTCTATGTGGAGTTTGCATGTTCTCCCCTACGTTCGCGTGGGTTTCCTCTGGGTGCACTGCTTTCCCCCACAGTCGAAAGACATGCAGTACAGCTAAATTGGGAAGGCTAAATTGTCCATAGTGTATGACTGTGGATGTTTCACAGAGATGGGTTGCAGCTGGAAGGGCATCTGCTGCGTAAACCATGTCCTGGAGAAGTTTAATAAAGGGAATGAGCCGAAAAAAAAATGAATGAATACATATAAACACAGACACAAGAAAATGTATTGTATTGTGAGAGAGAGAGATTTTACACACATATTTATAAACTTTTATAAGGTATATAGATTAATTGGCATTTATATGTAATCAGTAAAATATGTATAAGTGTATTGTAAAATATTTGTATTTCACTATACAAATTAGTAACTACTACTACTAATAATAATAATTATTATTATTATTAAATCATTATTATTAAATGATTATGTATTAGCATCTTTATTTTGTGTAAATTTCTAACACAAACATATTATTATTATTATCTTTAGTGTTAAACATTTTTAATGTGAACACACACACACACACACACACATATAGTTTATTGTACACACATATATAGTATGTCACACAAATACATAAAAGTTAAAAATAAAACATTAAATGAATATGCAAAAAAACTTGGCATATAGCACCTCCAACTGGGCATTTATTGAAATGACTGTATTTTGACCGTTTTTAGGTCTGTCTTCTCAATGGGATAGAATTATACATATTTATACATATGCAGACGCGTGTATAGACGTATACTATTAACCTGTTGTGTAATATTAGAGAGAACATGGTACAGTATTCAATTATGCAATAGCTCATTCAGTTCAATTCACATTTATTTGTATAAGGTGTATAAAAAGGTGTATAAGAAGTGCATTGTCTGTTCTTTGAAACAATAGGTTTAACAAAACTTGAATTGTGTTTACAGGCGTGGGTGTCAGAAAAAGCTACTGAAATCTAATACAAATTGTAGTATTTGCAGATAAAACATATGCATTAACTTTTACAACTTGAATTAATAAAACAATTATTTTGTATCTGAAATCCTTGCTGAGGCAGGCACTGTCTATTCATAGGTGGGTCATGTGAAGTCTTCATAAAGGACTATTTCTGGAAAAAAAAGAAATATATTGTACACAAACGATGGCACTGTCAATAATTAATCAATGATGCAATTAGATTTCATGCTTGCAGCCCGTTTTCTATCTTATATCAGTTTCATTTAGCATTTTTCATTTTTCAAAAAGAAACATAAATAAACACGGTCCCTAAGATGAGCGCGAATAAGAAGCTGAAAAACGGAAGCGTCGCGGTTTTTAAGGTGGACCGCATAGCGTCAATAAGAAGCTGCGAATAAGAAGCTGGATTCAGCCTCGTATAAAGCAACTTGTGTAGGCCTATACAAGCAAATAAACATAAATGCATACATCATGTAACTTTTGTTGTCCGAAACAAACAGAACATCATCGTTATTGCTTAACAATACTGTATGTTTTATATTCAACTTACCTCGGTGAAAAAGTTATCCATTGTCCTTATAATGACGAGTCTCCACGGTCTTCATAGGAGTCCACGAGCCGAACCATAAGTGTCACAGAGCCGAGGGAAAGTGTCATGCAGTCCTGCACTGTATCACTGCATCTCCACACCACTGTTTGCTTCTCTTTTTCTCGCACAGAAACACACGTCTTTGTTTCAGACTATACAGATGTTAGAAACTATCACGCGTCCCGCAGCCAGTCGCGAAAGCAGGGAAAAGTTGGCTCTTTCACGAGCGCAGTGGCACCGGGGCTCGCGCGGCTCTCCGTGACGGGCTATAAAGTCACTTTGTAAGCCGGTGTGACACGCGCCTCGGAGGGCAGCGAGGGCTTCGTCTCCTGCCAAGTTTGTAGTGACTCCAGTTCGAAGCGCTGAGTCGACTCGTCTCGGCTCGCGCTCTGTTGGCTCCGCCCCCCGGCGCGGTTTGAATGGCAAAACTCCAGAAGATCCGATTCCGTAGCCTGTCTGTATTTTTGGTTTGTCTTTCTTTGTCTATATATTTGTCTGTCTGTCTGTCTGTCTGTCTATGTATATATATATATATATATATATATATATATATATATATATATATATATATATATATATATATATATGTGTATATATATATATATATATATATATATATATATATATATATATATATATATATATATATATATATATATATATATATATGCATCTATCTATCTATCTATCTATCTATCTATCTATCTATCTATCTATCTATCTATCTATCTATCTATCTATGCTTCCGTATTTTTGTTCATATATTTGTCTTTCTCTGTCTGTCTGTCTATCTATGTATCTATCTATATATGCATCTATCTATCTATCTATCTATCTATCTATCTATCTATCTATCTATCTATCTATCTATCTATCTATCTATCTATCTATCTATCTATCTATCTATCTGCTTCCGTATTTTTGTTCATATATTTGTCTTTCTCTGTCTACAGGCAATATTTGTCTATCTATTAGATGTTCTGTTTATATCTTTGTTTATATATTTATCTCTGTTTATCTATCTATCTATCTATCTATCTATCTATCTATCTATCTATCTATCTATCTATCTATCTATCTATCTATCTATCTATCTATCTATCTATCTATCTATCTATCTATCTATCTATCTATCTATCTGTCTGTCTGACTGTCTGTCTGTCTGTCTATCTACCTATATATCTAACTATCTATAAGAAGTTAGACTCTAACTTCACCACTTGAGGAAGAGAAAGAAACTTTTCATTTTTGAGTGAACTATCCTTTTACAGCTTTTCCTCAGTCGCTTTGGTCCATTTCTCGGGTTCATAATTGAAAAGTGCATTTTTACAAAACAATACTACAAAAATAGCAAAACACCATAGATTATCTGTGAAAGCTAGTCTCTTGCTCAGATTCCTTAATTCATCTGAATCTAAAATTTATAGAAAAATGCATTATGACAAAATATTATGACAAATTATTCAGTCATTTTACATGAAAAGACTTATGTCATGAACAAAATATTAAATGCAGTGGGGGGTGAGACTATTCAGACAGAGACCAAAATAACACATTTTGATCAACATTCATTCAATTTCTTGTCAGCTTAGTCCCTTTATTAATCCGGGGTCGCCACAGCAGAATGAACCGCCAACTTATCCAGCAAGTTTTTATGCAGCGGACCCCCTTCCAGCCGCAACCCATCTCTGGGAAACATCCACATACATTCACACACACACTCATACACTATGGACAATTTAGCCTACCCAATTCACCTGTACCGCATCGCATGTCTTTGGACTGTGGGGGAAACCGGAGCACCCGGAGGAAACCCACGCGAAGGCAGGGAGAACATGCAAACTCCACACAGAAACGCCATCTGAGCCGAGGTTCAAACCAGCGACTCAGCAACCTTCTTGCTGTGAGGCGACATCACTACCTACTGCGCCACTGCTCGCCTTGAGCAACATGGCATAAGCAATTGATAATGTGAAAAACAGAATTGAGAGAATTGCAAATGATCATTTGCATGGATGTAGAAAAGGATTTGCGACCTGTTCAAGTAAATGAGAATTTGCTTTTTTGATGTGCACAAGATGCACAATAATGTGAGGATTGAACATGTAGTTTTGAGGATTTCAGATCTTATCTGAGAAAAGTACCAAAATGATGAGAGGGGTCTGGATGTAAACCTGGTGCAGTTGCAACAGGCTCTACTGACCCCACCCATAACCCCACCCCTCATCACTAGCTCCATTGAGTGCATTGCATCTGACATTTCATCTTTGAGATATGAAATCGCAGCTTGTAAGTTAAGTTTCTATGCAAGACTGCCATCTAGTGGTCATTCGTGTGTTATATGAGCGTGACATACATTTGCTAGAAAGGAAAGGATTTAATGCTATCCATCCACATTTATTTAGATCGCAGAGACTTCCAGTAGATCGGGTATTTTAAGTAACTTGTCAAGTAATTATAAAATAGAACTAGGAAGCAGAAAAAGTAGCAAAGAAATCAACTAGGGCAAGTGATACTATAAATATTACCTTGGGCAAAAAACAAGCCATGCATGGCAATATTAAAAATAAGTTATAATGAAGAAATGTAATGACAAATATAGATATAGGATATAGGATATAAATAAAAGTGGACGGAAATATTATAGTATACAGAAACATTAACGCACACTCCCACAGGGTGCACGAATTGGAAGAATAGAAGAGGCTGAGATTTGACCACACGGGTTAAATAAAATGAGGGGATTCGATAAAAGCAAAAATAAATAAATCAGACTGGAAAAAAATAAAAAATAAACCTTGAGGGTTTGCTGGCAACAACAGGAGAAAGGGTAAAAGATGGACAGGGTCCTGTTTGTGGTTAACATGTAAAAGATACTTTTAAAATTAAGTAAGTAGGTTAAGGTTTATTTATAGAGCACCTTTCACAGACATTAAGTCACAAAGTGCTTTACGTAAAAAAAAAACAGTTAAAAGAAAACATATCAATGAAAGAAAACACATTAAAACATAAATATAATAGAATATCGGATTTATTTATTCATTATTTTTAAGAAGACCTGCTGCATACTTTAATACAGTAGGTGGTGATATGTATCTGAAATGTTATCGATTGCAAGCCGCCAAAACTTAAAAACCAGGAAAAAGTTTCAGCTTAGAGAAATCGAAACTAACCTTTGTTGAAGTGCAGTACACGCCTCACAATCTCTCTCTGAGTTTATTCAGTGAAATGGCAGAATCCAGTGTTTCTTTGGCTCAGGATTGATTTAGCTGTTCAGTCTTCTCAACAGTCTTCAGTCAGTCTTCGAACAAGCGGCCTTCTTGCTGTGAGGCGATGGCACTACCTACTGCTCCACCACGTCACCTGGAGTAAACCAATTCATAATAAATCATAAAATTATTATAAAAGGTTTTATAATTAAAAATATTTTATACATTAGTATTTACTGCAAAGCATCTGTTCCATTTACATAGTGAGACCCATAAACATAATTTCCATTTGTGACCCAAAGACTCGTCAGGAGTTTTTCCAATGTAAGTCTCTATGATCATACTGTAAAAACAGACTTTAAACTGCACACAAGACTCAAAACCTAACACGTAACTTGCTTACCCAAAGTATCTTTAAGTAAGTTATTTAAATTGTAGTCCTTTCCAAAAAGAATGTCGTAATAAATTAAAAACTATACTTTTAACCATGCGGAAAGATATCAAGTAATTCATCATAAAGAGACAATACTCACAAGATGTGCTACACCACCCTTACAAGATGTGCTACACTACATTGTTTTTGGCATTGTTAGACAAATAAAAGCTAGAAGAGGATTGACTAAATGTAGGTATCTACCATAAAAGAAGACAAAGATCTAATAATGATTTTAAAAACTTAATTGTAAAACATTTAATGTGTGACAAGGGCTGTAAACTTTTGTAGTATTTCTGTGTAACACTGACATCTAGTAGCCTCCTTGCTTATATGACTGGGTCATGTTTCAGTTCAGAGAAATCGAAACTAAACTCACGCAGTCGAAGAGTTGAGGATTCCTTTCAGTTTGTGCTGTAAAAAATGGCAGAATCCAGTGTTTGTTTGGCTCAGGAACAGTTCAGCTGTTCAATCTGTCTGGATCTACTGAAGGATTCAGTGGCCATTCCCTGTGGACACAGTTACTGCATGAGCT
This sequence comes from Danio rerio, assembly GCF_052040795.2. Lineage (NCBI taxonomy): Eukaryota > Metazoa > Chordata > Actinopteri > Cypriniformes > Danionidae > Danio > Danio rerio. The sequence goes on from NC_141022.1 coordinate 46,094,122, forward strand.
GTATTTCAGACTGCTGGGATCAGGATGAGCGGAAAGGAGTCTACAGCTGCCCTCAGTGCAGACAGTCCTTCACTCCAAGACCTGCGTTAGGAAAAAACACCATGCTGACTGAAGTGATGGAGAATATCAGGAAGAGAAAATTACAAGCTGGAGATGTGGAGTGTGACGTTTGTACTGGGAGAAAATTTAAAGCTGTCAAGTCTTGTCTGGTGTGTCTGGAATCTTACTGTCAGACTCACTTTCAACGTCATGAAGAATTTCATTCTAGAAAGCGACACAAAGTGACTGATGCCACTGGACGACTGCAGGAGATGATCTGCCCTCTACATGAGAAACTACTGGAGATTTTCTGTCGAACAGATCAGTGCTGTATTTGTTATCTGTGTACAATGGATAAACACAAAAACCACGACACTGTATCAGCTGCAGCAGAGTGGACTGACAAAAAGGTATGTGCTACAGAAATAATTTTATACATCTTTCTAACCCATTTTAAGAAACAGTTTTGATCCCACATAGCTTTTGGGATTGGGTCAACTTTCATTTTAGCTTGCATTTTGTATTCCTGCAGATTCAACTGGCTGAAATGCAAAAAACAACCCATCAGAGAATGGTGGAGAGACAGAAGGAGCGAGAGGAGCTGAGAGCAGCTGTAGAGTCTCACAAGGTGAGTTTTTAGCAGAAGATCAACTGTTGGCTGCTGGAAGAGCTGATTGAGACTCAGTTAGGACTGTCCTGCAGTCAGTCAGTGAGGAGCCCAGTGCTGGAGCATTTGAGTCCCACTAAAGCCCCTGTGGGAAGCAGGCTGTGTGGCAGCAGTAAGAGCTGAGTAAATGACTGATTCTGCTGCTTCTCTCTCTGTGTGTCCTAACAGCGCTCTGCACAGGCAGCAGTGGAGGACACTGAGAGCATCTTTACTGAGCTCATCTTCTCCTTTGAGAGAAGCTGCTCTGAGGTGACACAGCTGATCACAGATCAGCAAAAGGCTGCAGAGGGTCGAGCTGAAGAACGACTGAAGCAACTGGAACAGGAGATTGATGATCTGAGGAGAAGAAACACTGAGCTGGAGCAGCTTTCACACACAGACCATCACATCCATTTTCTCAAGGTAAAAAAGATCTCACAAACAGCACATTGAGCTTAATAAAAGTTAAGTATCTGATTTTCTTATATTCCTGTCGTGGTGTCTTTGTGTAGAGTTTCCAGTCTCTCTCTTCTCCTCCTGGATCTACAGACTCATCCAGCATCACTGTCAGCTCTCGTATCTCTTTTGATGATGTTGGTAAATTGTCTCATCTGAGAAAGAAACTGGAGCATTTCTGCAGAGAAGAGATTGAAAAGATATCTAGTAAAGGTAAATTCAACATTTGCAGACATGGAGAAAAACAATGCACAATTCAGTGATTATAAAATGTTTTATATAACCCCAAAACAGAAAAAGTTGGGACCATATGGAAAACGCAAATAAAAAAGTAAGAAGTGATTTCTAAATTTACTTTGAGTTGTACTTCATTGCAGACAATACAACAAACATTATTAATGTTTTTCCTTTAACAAAACACGTGTATTCCAATTTTGGTTATACATTTTAAAAAAGTTGGAACAGTAAGCATTTACCACTTTGCAATGTTGTGATTCCTTTTCACAACACTTAAAAGATTGAGAAAGTTCAGGGACTGAAGACACCAAGTGATCAAAGGTTTCAAGCAGAATTTTATTGCATTCTTCCTGCAAACAAGTCTTAAGGTGGGCAACAGTACAAGGTTTTTGTTGCCGTATTTTGAGCTTCAAAATGCGCCACGCACCGTCTATTGGAGACAGGTTGAGAATGCAGACAGGTCAGTCAAATACCTGTACCATCTTTCTCAGCAGCCATGGCTTTGTAATGTGAGCAGAATGTGGTTTTGCATTGTCTTGTTGAAATATGCATGGGTGTCCTTAAAAAAGAAGGCAGCTTATTGTGCTCCAAAATCTCTAAGTACTTTTCAGCATTAATGGTGCGATCACAGAAGTGCAAGTTACCTTTGCCAATGGTACTAACACAACCCCATACAATGGCAGACCCTGGTTTTTGGATTGGTTGCTGGTGACAGTCTGGATGATCCTTTCCTTCTTTGGTCCGAAGCCTAGGGCGTCCATTTCTCCCAAAAATACTGATTCATCTGACCAAATTACATGTTTCTACTGTGTGATAATCCATCCCAGATGCCTCCAAGCCCAGAGAAGTTGACGATGCTTCTGGACACTCAACATAAGGCTTCCTTTTGGCACAGTTAAGTTTTAACTGGCATTTGTGTATTTAACTACATATTGTGGTATTTAACAAAGGTTTGCCAAAGTAGTTCTGAGCCCATGTGCAGATATTACTTATAGATGAATGACAATTTCTGATGCAGTGCCGCATGAGGGATCGAAGATCACAGTTGTTTAGCTTAGACTTGCGCCCTTGTCCTTTATGCACTGAAATTCCTCCAGATTCCTTGGATCTTTTAATAATATTATGACTGTTGAAGGTGAAATATCCAAATGCCTTCCTATCCTTCTTTGAAGAACATTGTTTTTATCAATAATTTTCTCAGGTATTTGCATGGCAAACTGGTGATCCTCAGCCCATCTTTGCTCCTAAAGGACTAGACCTCTCTTGGATGCTGCTTTTTTACCAAATCATAATTACAATCACCTGTTGACATCTCTATCATTATTTAACCAATATACCTGATCACTAGCCCTAAACTGCTCTTTCTCCAACTTTTTTGGAATGTATTGCAGGTTTGAATGACAGGAAAGGATGTATATTTACAAATGACATTAAGTTGACCCGACAAAACATGAAATATTTTGTGTTCATATTGTCTGCAATGAAATTCAAAATTCAAAGTAAATTTGGAAATCACAACTTTTCCATACTGTCCCAACTTTTTCTGATTTGGGGATGTAATTAAAAATGATTATGTACAGTATTATTTTGCATTATTTACTTTAAAGCATCTGTTGGTTTCCATAGTGAGAGACATTAACATAATTTCCATCTCTGCTGAACCAAAGACTCGTCAGGAGTTCCTCCAATGTAAGTCTCTATCATCATAAGTGCAAAAAGAGACTTTTAATTCTTATTGAATATCAAAAGTTTAAACTGCACACAATACTTTTTTTATACAAGACATTTTTTTTATGTGCCATTTAATACAGATTTTCTGATTTGACTCTAATGGTAAAACATGCACACATTGGTATGTTGCTTTGGAATGACAGTTATTGTGGAAAACGCTATACAAATAAAATTGAACTGAACTGAATTAAACAATGGCCAATTTAATTTAATTAGCTTTGGCGGATATATGAAAATACATTTAAGATAACTTTTAGCTTAGCTGTCTGTTATATGATAGATCTGCTAAAATCAACAAAAAAAATTATCAGCTTTTTACTTTTTTTTTTTTATCAGTCAACTCAAAACACAGAAATAAGATAGCATAAAAAAAAACCCACCAACATGAGAAAATTGATTACAGGAAGGCCGGTGTTTAACCTAAATTACCACTGTAAGGACCTTTGTCCACTAAAGAGTATTTATACTTTCATTGCACACAAAATCAAAATGTGATAAACTTTAGACGTTTTATATTTAATACTGAATGTCATGTTTTACTTATTAAATGCAGATTATGTTTTTCATCTTAATCAGATTCCAGGCAGCTGACTTTTGATCCAAACACAGTGAATACGTCCCTGGTGTTGTCTAAAAAGAACAGAGTGATTGAATACACTGACAAAGTTCAGCAGTATCCTGATCATCCAGACAGATTTGATTGTTGGCCTCAGGTGTTGTGTAGAGAGAGTGAGTGTGGACGCTTTTACTGGGAGGTTGAGTGGAATGGTTATATAGAAATATCAGTGTCATATAAGAGCATCAGCAGGAAGGGACGTGGAAATGAGTGTGTTTTTGGTTGTAATGATCAGTCCTGGAGTTTGTTCTGCTCTAGATCCAGGTTTTCATTCAGGCACAATAAACAACAGACTAAACTCCCAGTTCTGTCCATCTCCTCTAGAATAGGAGTGTATGTGGACCACAGTGCAGGAACTCTGTCCTTCTACAATGTCTCTGACACAATGAGCCTCATTTACAGAGTCCACACCACATTCACTCAGCCGCTCTACCCTGGGTTTTGGGTTTTTGCTGGAAGCATCTTGTTCACAACTGACACTGTGATCTGACACTGATGTTGCAGATATTCTACAAACAACACGAACCATTAGAGATTCTCATGTCTTTTTTTATGCTAGATACTATTAACACAGCCCCCTTCTCCAACACCTTATCCCTTCCAGTTGCAAAATTAACAAATAAGCACTAATGATAATAATAACAATATGGCAGGGAAAAAAAGTTTTGTATTTTAGTATTTTTTTTATGTAACATGAAATTGTGAACAACGACAAAGAAATAATACAATGTTTAGCTTGTTTTGTCTGTGTAGCCAAAACTTGCCATTTCCAAAATATATCATGGGTTTTCTATAGTACTAATTTACATAAAGTACATTGTTACTATGTTAAGAGCATAATTATGATTTGTTGAAATATTTTAGTCCTGTAATGAGTTCCTGTTTTTCATAAAATATATGTGTTTTGTACAGTAAATAAATATATGTATGCTAGCTTTGAGCAGCATTAAACAGTCAGTGTACATAAATGCCATGTCAGATTGAGCTTTTGTTTCATATTTGCAGCATGGACGAGACTTTTGTTAATACCATTTAACTGGAAACCAGTGATCTGATTGAATGAAATAATTGGTTAAAAATAGGTATTTAAAATAAAAACACAAAGACTTAAAAAATTGACTTTAAAATTGTTTAAATCAATTCAAGGGAGCAAATGTTGTCTATTAAGTAAAATCTGACCTTAATGTGAACCAAATCCTGTATTCTCTGTACATCACCGTGCATTATGGCTTTCTTTATGTTTAGCACTGCTTCCACCTGAACAGTCTCTATAAAACAAAAGAAATATCAAATATGATCAAAAAATAAAACAGTTTGATATAGTATACATTAAATAAATCATTAACAATTTTATTGACAAGATGCATTGATGTTTACTATTTATTTTTGACACTTTTCCTTCACCTCACAGAACTAAAACATTTAATTGGATTTTAAAATTATATTATTAAGCATTGACACTTAGGGCCTACTCACACTATGCCATCCGTACCATGCCCAGGCCCGTTTCCCGGATCGTTTGAGAAGTGTGAGTGCGCTGAATCGAGCTCAAGCACTGTTCACTTGGCCGGCCCTGGCCCGGTTGGAAGAGGTGTGCCTGAGTGCGGTTCAATTGGGCTTTGGCACGGTACGCTTGTGTGTGAGTGCAAAACGCGCCAAAGCCCAAAACTGAAAGCGAGACGTGACTTTTAAGGGGCTGTTTTATATGGATTTATTAATCATTCTTACTGTTCTGTAAACGCAAACTGCCGTAGTTTATTAAAGACGCAAACCCCTCACTGCATGACAGCTGCGTGCCTTCAGCAGACCTCCTCGTTCCTGCAGCACGAGAGCTTTATGATTGTTTATGAGCGAAATATCTGACTGTGTGTCACCGCATCGCTAAGGACTGTTTGGTGAAATATTTGTCTGCAATCTCACTGCATATCAAATGACAGAAACGATATAACTAAAGAAATCTCCACTGCACTGCTGAGTAAGAGTGCTTCTCACTGAACAGCGCAGCAGCGATGACGTAAGCGTACCGAGGCCCGTTTGTGGTGTGAGCGCGGGCCGTCAGGGGAGACGGGAGGGGGGACAAGCATGCTTTGGCCCGGTTTGAGGCAACTGTACCTAGTGTGAGTACGGCCTAAGGCCGATTTAAGGGGCACCTATTTTACCACTTTTCAAGATTTAAGATGCCTTTTGTGTCTCCAGAATGTGTCTGTAAAGATTCAGCTCAAAACACTGAACATTAGAATTTTCTGCTCTATTTTCCGCCTTGGCTGCATCAGATAAACAGCACAGTGACAGACATGAAGGAAGCAGATCTCACGTAATGTTTGTGAGAAATACTACAGTAAGAACTTTACCATTATATATTTGATGTATTTGTTTTCAAGCTAATTCAAGCCTTTCTGCAATGATGAGTCACACACAATGTCGTCAACAAAGTTCACGTGCACACATACATACACAGCGGACACACACACACAGCGCGTGCGTTTACCTTTGCTCTGTTTTTGCACACAAATGTGACAGCATACATGTTAATATCCACTGCTATATGGACATTCGTTATGTTAATGTACAAAATAAACCTGATTTAACGTCCACAAACTGGGATTGAAGTGTCTTCTTTTATAATTGTACTGACATGTGGCTGTTGTGATAAAGACGATAAAATCACTAATTCATTACAAACATGCACTAGCTGTTTTAAAAGCATTTTAAACTTGTAAAACTCATTCTTAATCACATTTGATGATGATTACAGCAAGTTAAACAAATCTTTTTATTCCAGTTGCTTTGCGCATGTCTTGTCCTGTTGATATGATTACATGCATTACTACGGAGACATGTTAAAATGTGGCTGTCAATCAATTCATTGGGCGTGGAAACCTACATTAAGTTGCAGTCAGCTTCAAAATGGGAGGGATCTGGATCCTATTTTAACATCAGAAAAAAAAGAATTATTGTCTTTATATCACCCTAATATGACAATGGAGACACTATACCTACACACAGTTCTGCCCAAACAGCTGACAAAAGATGATTTCCATCATAGATGCCCTTTAAGTTGTTAAAATTATCTGCGATTTAATGTTTTCATATAGTGTTTGAGCTGATAATCAAAGTTTAAATGTGTATAATCAAAAGGAGGAATCCATTTTTATTCTCTTGCCAAGAGATTTTTCACCATCTACATACACAACAAGATCATTTGCACAGCCTGCATGTGGTTCCGTTTGAAAAGCACTGCAGATATTATAGAGATTCATGGGAGTAAAGGTAACTCATAAATTTCTTGATGTTTAAACTTTGAACATTAGTCTTAACACCACTCCTACCTTCAATGTGATTTATTACTTTATTTTTTGACTTCCTGCTCAGTGTTGAGGAGAATTCAATGGCTTTGTGTTTCTATTTCTATGGTCTAAGCTATTTTTGAGCTTCTGTATTTAGTAAAATGGCAGAATCCACACTTTCCTTGGCTCAGGATCAGTTCAACTGTTCCCTCTGTTTGGAGCTGCTAAAGGATTCAGTGGCCATTCCCTGTGGACACAGTTACTGTATGAGCTGTATTTCAGACTGCTGGGATCAGGATGAGCAGAAGGGAGTCTACAGCTGCCCTCAGTGCAGACAGACCTTCACTCCAAGACCTGCTTTAGGGAAAAACACCATGCTGACTGAAGTTGTGGAGAAACTCAAGAAGACCAAACTACAAGCTGCTCGTCCTGCTCAGTGTTACTCTGAATCTGCAGATGTGGAGTGTGGTGTTTGTACTGGAGATAAAAATAAAGCCATCAAGTCGTGTCTGGTGTGTCTGAACTCTTACTGCCAAAATCATCTTGAACAACACGAGAGTTTCTTCAGAGGTAAAAGACACAATCTGATGGACGCCACTGGACGACTGCAGGAGATGATCTGCCCTCAACATGAGAAACTACTGGAGTTCTTTTGCCGTACTGACCAGCGCTGTGTTTGTTATCTGTGTACAATGGATAAACACAAAAACCACAACACTGTATCAGCTACAGCAGAGAGGACTGACAAACAGGTATGAAATTATGCAACATAATGCGTCTTCATGTGTAATATCTACATATTTAAAGTTTGTATGAACAATTCTTACTAGTGATAAATGTAGTTTTTCTGTTAACGAATCAGTTACATATTATGCACTCTATAGAGTCAGTTGGCTGAGATGCAAAAAACAACCCATCAGCGAATCGAGGAGAAACAAAAGGAGTGTGTGGAGCTGAGAGAGGCTGTTGAGTCTTACAAGGTGAGTTTTGAGCAGAAGATCACCTGTTGGCTGCTGGAAGAGCTGATTGAGACTCAGTTAGCACTGTCCTGCAGTCAGTCAGTGGGGAGCCCAGTGCTGGAGCACTTCCAGTCCTACTGAAGCCCCTGTGGGGAACAGGCTGTGGGAGGCAGCAGTAAGAGCTGAGTGAATGACTGATTCTGCTGCTTCTCTCTCTGTGTGTCCTAACAGTGCTCTGCACAGGCAGCAGTGGAGGACACTGAGAGGATCTTTACTGAGCTCATCCGCTTCATTGAGAGAAACCGCTCTGGGTTGACACAGCTGATCAGAGATCAGGAAAAGGCTGCAGTGAGTGGAGCTGAAGGACGACTGGAGCGACTCGAACAGGAGATTGATGATCTGAGGAGGAGAGACGCTGAGCTGGAGCAGCTTTCACACACAGACCATCACATTCATTTCCTCCAGGTAACACAGATCTGCAAACAGCACAGTGGAAGAGCATGTTGTGCAGAGATTGTGTTTCTGTCAGATGTTTGTGTGTCTTTAGCTGCTGTTTTTGTTGTGTCTGTGTAGAGTTTCCAGTCTCTCTCTGCTCCTCCTGGATCCACAGACTCATCCAGCATCGCTGTCAGCTCTCGTCTCTCTTTTGAAGATGTTGGTAAATCTTTGTCTCTTCTGAGAGAGAAACTGGAGCATTTCTGCAGAGACGAGTTAGAAATTATATCTGACAGAGGTAAGCCTTACATTTACAAGTGTCATATGATGTCATGGGTGCCGCGGTGGTGCAGTGGTTAGCACTGTCACCTCACAGCAAGAAGGTCATTGGTTTGAGCCTCAGCTGGGTCAGTTGGCATTTCTGTGTGGAGTTTGCATGTTCTCCCCGTGTTCACGTGGGTTTCGTTTGGGTGGTCTGTTTTCCCCCTCAAGTCCAAAGACATGCGGAATAGGTGAATTGGGTAAGCTAAATTGTCCATAGTGTATGTGTGTGAATAAGAGTGTATGGGTGTTTCCAGTGATGGGTTGCAGCTGGAAGGGCATCTGCTGTGTAAAACATATGCTGGATATGTTGGTGGTTTGTTCTGCTATGACAACCCACTAAGCGACTAAGCCGAAAATGAATAATTGAATATGATGTCATATCAAAGGCTTCAAAAGTACTGTATATGATTCCTAATTTTCGTAATAATCACAAATAATTGTATTGCTTTGAAAATAAATATTATGCATGCCACTGAAAGTATAACAAAGTACTGTATAGCCATTGTAGTCAAATTAAAATTAATCTTTGTGAAGTATTCAGGAAAATAATAATAATAATACATTATTTTAAAATATTGACTATTGAATGTTGTTTCTCTTCCATAGTTACAAACATAAACATAATTCCCACCTCTGAGCCAGAGACAATTGAGCAGTTCCAACAATGTAAGTCTTTATCTCGAAATATAGAAACCTACATGCAATAGCTCTGGTGTTTAATTTGATGATTAAAAGTCAGATGGATATTATGCGTTTTATCTTCACCAGATTCCCGTCAGTTCACTTTGGATCCAAACACAGTGAATAATTACCTGGTGCTATCTGAAGATAACAGAGTAATTGATGTCATTCGAACATACCAGCAGTATCCTGATCATCCGGACAGATTTAATGCTTTTCTTCAGGTGTTGTGTAGAGAGAGTTTGTGTGGACGTTGTTACTGGGAGGTGGAGTGGAGTGGTTGGGTTGGTATATCAGTGTCGTATAAGAGCATCAGCAGGAAAGGACGGAGAACAGATTGTGAGTTTGGATGTAATGATCAGTCATGGAGTTTGTACTGCTCTGACTCCAGATGCTCGTTCTGGCACAATAACCAACCGACCAAACTGCCAGTAGTGTCCAGCTCGTCAAGAATAGGAGTGTATGTGGATCACAGTGCAGGAATTCTGTCCTTCTACAGCATCTCTGACACAATGAGCCTCATTCACAGAGTCCACACCACATTCACTCAGCCGCTCTGCCCTGGGTTTTGGACCTTGGATAGGGCCTGATTCAAAAATGAAACTTCACAATTTAAAGATAAAAGAAATATAATGTTTATTTCTTTAACTCTGGATTATCTCCACTGTAAAAAGAAATGAATACACAATTAACAGTGTTCCAGTAGCTCAAATGAGAGAGAATGACCCGAACAACATACAAGTTATGAGTTTAATTCTAAGGGAATGTATTGACAGATAAAATACATACCTTAAGTGCAATAATGGTTGCTTTGGTAAAAGTGTCCTCCAAACATAAATGTAGGCTCCAGATAATCAATATTTCCTAAGGAAAAGAAGAATGAATGCTTGAACAACAAATTGATATAGTAATTAAATTGTTTCTATTATATTCTATACATGATCTGTTATCTCTTGTTGATCTATTAGTCTCCACTATACATGACAGCAAATACATAATACAAAAATAGCAAACACATTACATAATATACACAAAAATACACAATATGCACACAGTGCCTTAGTATCAGTGTAGCTGAGATGTGGATAAAGTGCAGTGCAGTGTAGGTGGTACGGCTACTGGTGGTGTTAATGGTTGGAGCTCAGCTGACTGCCTGTGAGAGAAGCTGTTATTTCATGTTAAAGGCACATGTAAAGAACCTTTGCCATACAATTTAAATTACTGAACCTAGACATAAGAGCCTGAAAAAATACTCATTATAGAGAAAATTTTCAAATGTAATGTAATGTGTATTTTATATCAAATATCACTTGATCTAATTATACCTATATCTAATTATACTAATTATAATTTATTTTGGTCAACTCCAAACCTCCGATGTTTTATTTTATAGCTGAAAGTGGCAAGCATTAATTCATCAGATACTTAACAGCTCACTTTTGCTCCAGACAGCAGATTTTTTGTTAATAAAAGCAATTCACACATATTTTAGATCTTGGTATTTTTATTAATCAGGAGTGAATAACTGCATCCATATTTTATACATGAATTAACCTTAATATTGTTTTTTTTTAATCTGCTAATATTTGTGGATTAATGTGGTCATCGTTCCTTATCTGTTGAGGCATTTTAAACTAAACCTAACTTTATTAAAAACCATGTAGCTTTTTTCTCTTTTTTTAATTTTCAGATAGATTAAGAGTAAAATGTAATATAATGTAATGTGTTAACATTAGTTTGTTGAATGTATGTTGAATGGCAATATCCAGCTTAAAACACATTTTAATTCTACACGTATTTGTACAATGTTTTAAATATTGCTGTGTAGCTCACATGTGAAGTTGTGCATCAAACTATGATCATATTTCTAATAAACTGGATAACATGACCTTTTATTGTCTCAATCATGGTTTCTGCACTGCATGGCAATACTACATTCACTAAGGCAATCAGGGAGGTAATAATCATATGATTTTCACAAAGATCACACAACTCATTTTACACAACTGACCATATACAGTGCTTAAATAAACGAAGACAAAAGGTAAAACAAACGAAAAAAATTAAAAAACAAAACATTTTAAGAACCACCTAACTCGACAGGAACAATTTCTGAGAAAAAAATCCTAATTTATTTGCCTCACGTCCCATTCGTTTTGCAGAGAAGGCATGTTTGTGACCAGTGGGCAACTGCAATGTTTTGATGTCACGGATGTGTGATGTACATTTTCTTGGAAGTACAGTAAAGAACAGAGCTTTATTTTTGTTCCTGTACTAGCGTTTTGCTCTCTTTGTGGCTTTTCGGGTGAGCGTATTATACATGTTGATTTTTTGACTAATACATTTTTAGATAACTTGCATACTGTATACATATATTTTATATGAAATATACATAAACATGTTCTCATATGCATGTGTATTTATATATGAAATACATAAAACACATAACCTTTATTTTGGATAAATCAATTCATTGCAATGAAGCACTAATCATTTTGCAGAATTTACTATAATGCATCTGTTGGTTTTCATAGTGAGAGACATTAAGATAAGACCAGCCCTTAACTAAATACCCAATCAGTTTCTTTGGTTAAATATGTACTTTTTGTTTTCTTGTTGTTTTTACTATATCTTATCAGTCAGAACCCGAACTAAGTTGCTGAAAGAACATATGCTTTGCTATAAAAGTGAAATTACTGAACCTACACATAAGAGCCCAACTCCGCCGTGGTCAGTCACAAGCCCAGATGAGAAAGGAGGAGGGTTGGTATTGGGGTTAACAACCCCACCCAGTAAAAAGAACACCTGTTATGACACTTAAACCAAGCCTCGGAATCCGAACTGATTTACAACGACAACAACACATGCTACGAAAAGGAAAAACAAAAGGACACGTAATGGTAATAGCAACATTGAATGTGGACAGTTTGTACCGTCCTGGAGCCCTGAAGAATCTGGTAACAGAATTGGGTAATAACAAAGTTGATGTGGCGGCTCTTCAGGAGATAATATGGAAGACACCTGACATCCTTAAAACAAAGGATTATACTGTTTTCTATAGCGGGAATACAACACATACCTTCGGAACTGTGTTAAGGAAAGTGTACAAGCTAAAGCCAGAAGAAAAGAGACATCAGGTCATGGAAGAGGTGGTTGGACCCATAGAAGATCTACATTTGCTAGGAGTGTGTGCTTGGAGAAATCGAGCATTGATTATGGAAGGCTGCAGGGGAGTGGTTAAAAAGGACAAGGCTCTACAAGGGCCGAAGCGCCGCTGGAAGAAGAAGACATAGGAACCTGAGAAAAATACCAATTTTAGAAGAAAACTTCATATAGAGGTTTTTGTATCTGAAATCATCATAATTATAAGTTCTGCTGGTCAACTCCAAACCTCAGGTGTTTTATTTTACAGCTGAAAGTGCACTGTAAAAAATGCAGGGTTCCACACAATGCATTCATGTTGTCCCAACACAAATCGATTAAGGTACAGTAACTTAACACTTTTAACAAATTCATGTGGATTGAACCTAAACAAATTAATTTGTCGCAATGAAATCGCAAGAATTGTGTTGAATCAGCTTATTTTAAATAAGTAGTTTGAACAAGCAAAATATATATACATATATTTTGGGGTGTGGTTAAACACTGATTATGTATCTTCGTCAGATTCTCATCAGTTCACTTTTGATCCAGACACAGTGAACAACAGACTGGTGCTGTCTGGGGGAAACAGTGATCGAAAGCACTCAGATCAGCAGTACCCTGATCATCCAGACAGATTAGATTTTGCTTAAATAGCACGCTTTAAAAATGTCTGGGTTCCACACAATACCTTCATGTTGTCCCAACACAAATAATATAAGTTAACTTAATTGTTTTATGTTCAATTCACTTAATTTATTTTGTAAAAAAAAATCATAAGAATTGCATTGTTTTATTTCATTTTAAATAAGTATTTTGAACAAGCAGCAAAAGTCATTTTTTGAGTGTAAGGTGATTGTATATCAACAATGTCGTCATAAATATTTCAAAAACATCCTTGTCTGAAGGTGCATCAATGTTTAAAGTAAACAGAAAACATTTCTTCCTCTTACAAAACAAAATAATGACTCATTTAGCTCTGACTGCTCTTTATATTTGGACTGTATGTATTGTACATGCAACAGCAAGACATGTTCAATAAACTGCACCTATCAGTAAAAATCTGAGTTTTAACAATATTGTTACATTACAAAGACTCTGAATTTATAAAAGCATTTGTATTTAATTCACAACCCTAAAATGATACAAGGGCGACATGGTGGCGCAGTGGGTACTGCTGTCGCCTCACAGCAAGAAGGTGGCTGGTTCAAGCCCCGGCTGGGTCAGTTGGCATTTCTGTGAGGAGTTTTTATGTTCTCACTGTGTGGGTTTCCTCTGGGTGCTCAGGTTTCCCCCACAGTCCAAAGACATGCTCTAGGTGGATTGGGTAAGCTAAATTGTCTGTAGTGTATGTGTCCTGGTCCTCTAGGCGTGGACTTGAGCGTTGGGCTAACAACCCACCCACCTCATTAAAAACTAGATGGTACAAAACACCAACATGGTGCGGCTATATATTTATTTATTTATTTATTTTTTCTTAAATTTTGCGTTGTTGTTTTTTTTTAATTGCTTTTCAAAAACATAAGAATTTAGGCCAAACTCAATCCAAACATAATCTTGCACAAACTGACTGAGACATGTCAGATATATGTAAATCCAATACAAAACCATAGAATTAGATAAAAAAAACATACAAATAAACAAACAAACAAAAAAATGTACAAAATAACTTAACACAAAAGAACAACATACCGTGCAGACATTAAACAGAAACTCTGTATAGGGGTTAAATAAAGCTTTATCCTAGATACAAATCATACTATTGTTTAGCCTTCTCACCCTTCATTATTTTTAAAGTTCAACATAGGTGGCAAACTTCTTTTTAAACACAATCAACCGAGGAGATGTTTTCAAAATTTTGCATTTGTGGATGAAGAATTTAAGTAAAATGAGTAAACAATTTACAGTTCAGTCATCATCTTTGCTGTCCAAATGAACTGCAGATTTCACAATGTCCCAACAAATAGAAGGAAACCTTGGAATTTATTGTTTTATCCAGTTGTCCACATCAGACCAGAAAGGATTGACCAAATTACTATGAAGAAATAGATGATCAACAGTTTCAGTATTGCAGAATTGGCAAACATTACAATTCACATAAACCTTTTTCTTAGAAACTCCTTTGCAGGGTAAATATCATACATCATTTTAAAATGTATTTCTTTGTATTTTGGAGGAAGAGGATTTTTTTAACTAAATTCTTATTAAAAGGTTGGAAAATATCATTTCTTTTAATAGGACCAGGATAGCATTCCTGTATAAGACACTTTCTAATAACCGTATTTGTACATTTCTTGTGCGGCTAAATATCAGCTTCGATATAAATGGCCCAGAGTGAAAGCAAGTAAAATGATACAAACTTTCAATTTTCCAATGGTTACTGTAGTTTCATTAAAAATCATTTTGTTAATTGTGTATTGTAATAAATGTTATTGTCCTTTTTTTCAAGTGGAAAGTTTGAGCTGTTACAATATATTAAATAAATAACTGAAAAGCAAATATTTCAGAATAAAGTTAAGGTTCAAGTATGCACTGAAACTATGTACTCAACTTGGCACATCTTTCACATGTATACTATAATTTTCGAAGCAGATTTTAAAGAATATATTTGATTTAACTGTCCGTATGTGTGTACGCTGCCTTACACCAGCCGCCAGAGGGCGCGCAAAGTCAAAACAAAAAAGATTTATTATTAGTCACTTCATTCTCCCATTCGCACAAGCGTGATTGTGCTTGGCTTATATCTCCATATTAGCTTCTAAAAGTTGAATGAAATAAATGAAATATCCAGAATTCATTAAACACTGACCTGCGTTGCAGTTACTGTACAAACAAAGGCTATGGTTAACATAGATTACTTATTAAAACAATCCAAAAATAACTTATTTTGGTAACTGTTTTTTATCTAATAATTAACAAAACATTTTTTTTTCTAATAAGTTATTGTAGTTGATCACGGTGCGCGCGCCGCTGTGTCACGTCGTCAGTGGCTCGCATCGCGTCGCGCGCCCCCGCCCCCCCAAACCGAATACGAGTGTGCGCGCGAGAAATGCAGCGCGAGACACACACTGAACAGCCCCGTTAAACCCCGCCGAATCCACGCGCACGGGAAAAAAGACACTGGGAAAAAAACTGCAGCAGCTTCAGAAAGGAGTGACAA
Source organism: Danio rerio (assembly GCF_052040795.2). Lineage (NCBI taxonomy): Eukaryota > Metazoa > Chordata > Actinopteri > Cypriniformes > Danionidae > Danio > Danio rerio. The sequence goes on from NC_141022.1 coordinate 46,109,834, forward strand.
GAAAGTCCACCGCCGACGGTAAGAGTATTTCACTCTTTTAGTAGATTAAATGAACTCTCAGAATCAGTTACAAGAGGAATTTGTCTAGTTGGAGCGCCTCTGATAAATTAGAACAGCTCCCATTTGGAGAGACGGAGCGCGCAGTAGTGAACCGGGGGAATATCCTAACCAAGCGCGCATTTTAAGCATGCCATTTATTTGATGAATAGAGGAATAATGCATCTGTGCTAATCTGATTTCTGAGATGCACATAAAGATGTCAAGAAATTAGCCATGGAATTCAAGCTTCTGAACTGAGTGGAGAGGGGCGTGTACTGAACAGAGAAGCGCTGTCTCTGCGCGTGCATGCACTGTCTCTTATGCACTGTTCGTTTCCATCAATAAAACAAAAATGTCAAAGGAAAATACATTTGAGTAATTAATAAACACTGGGACAACGCGTAATGCGTAACGCATCGATTCTTTTGCGCAAACTGACAAAGTTACAAAATTTTCAGATAAGTCATCATTTTACACGTGGTAACAATGGGTTTCATCACAAATACATAAAAAATGCTGCGTTTTCTTGTTTATACACGCGGATTAATGCCCATCGTCCTCTTTTGTCAAAGCTGGCACACATTTTGCAGCGCTGTCTAACTGGTGCACACGCTTGCGCGCACACTCACCCATCCACCCACACACTCTCACATATCCACAGATATCACAAAGCTGACGCTTATAAATAATATACAAAAGATAAGTCAATTTAATAAATTCATACGTCTGAGCACTTTTGATATTTTCTGACCCTAAACAGTGCCAAATATACAATTATTGTGTCTCTCACTAACGTAAAGCAAACACGATTTAAGTCTTTTTCAGTTCTGTCTCAGTGTGCCTTTTATGGTAGTATTTATTTTGTGTTTATTCGTTATTCCAAGCTGCCACCGTAATTGCCCAATCCTTTGTCTCTGCAAAGCACATGCGCATTGCGCGTTGGGTGTGGATGGTCCACTGATGCTTTTACCCTGTAAATCTTCACACTTGCTCATTTTGCTTTGTTTTACAATGCGCAAGTGGGTGCCTACAGAATTTTAAATGCTTTTGCAACCGTCTTTATTACTATTTCGTTTGTGGAAGAACCTATTTTACGTTTCACGGTGATGCCGCAGACAATGAACCGAGTGACCGCGCGCTCGCTCCCCGTGAGTGAAAAAAAGAGCGCTCAGACCCCCGCATATTGAAATCAGACAGTGTTAAATGTCTCCGCCCAATAATCACGTCTATGTTTTTTCCCCCGGATAAGAGCCCATTTTATGAGTCTGAGGTGAGTTTGCGAGAAGGAGCGGGCGGTGTGATGAGCTCCTCACGTTCACAAGCACCAGCTTGAATGAGTCACGCGTTTCAACCTGGAAACATCAGCTCAAAACCAGAATATGCGCTTATTTTACCTGAACAGTTTTGTCTGTATAAAGGCATATTTCACCCCAAAATGAAAAGTTGCTGTTAATTTATTCTCGGTTCAAGATGTAAGTCTACCTGCACTCTGAGTCAAACAACTAATACAGGCAAAACAAAATTAATACAGCAGTCCCTGCAGATACACTGAGGTCTTTTGAAGACTGAGACTAAACATTATGACTTTAATCCACTGTCTTAGCAATCGTTTCTGAATACGTTCACAACATTAAAAGCGTCTAATCGCAAAATGGTAAAAAGTAGTTTGTGCTTGACTTATTCTGAAGGCTGGAACCTATAACCAGGAGCGGACTCAGTGATTTGGGGGCCCTAATTCCAGGACCCTAGCTTTAAAATTCAAAACACTCTCTTTCATTGTAGATATTTTTTCTCAATAGATTCAGCTTTTTAAAGTAAATAAACTGCATGTTAAAATATTAAGTGGAACTTTAAATGTAAATTAAATACAGTAAATTCACAAATAAACAAGCTTACAAGCTATAATCTATAGCTGTGTTTGTGATAAGATTTTAATATTTGCATGTGCAGTACATGAGAAACGCTCCACATTTTATGAGGGTCCTCGGTTTAGAAAAGTAACAACCTTAAAATCTTAATGGTTATAGACAGATTTTACAACATATGATAGAAAAATTATGAAATAGCTTTAGGATTATTAATATAGGCTTCTTGGCTCTGGCTGGGGCCCTTAGCGGCTGCTTCCCTCGCTTATTGGTTAAGTCCACCCCTGCCTATAATATTATGTTCACATATGCCATCCCAATGGTTGAAATGTCTTTATTATACTTCATGACTTTCATCACAAATGTTTGCACTATGTAAAAGTTGGGTTGCCGAAACCCAAAATTGGGTCAAATATGGACAAACCCAATGTTTGTGTAATTTTTGTTAATTAAATTTAAGGTTTATGCTAATAAAATATTAATATTTACTGAAGAAAAAAATGCTGGGTTGTTTAACCCCAAAATGGACAAACCAAACAGTTGGATACAATTATTTGCTTTAAATTTAGTTTGAAAAAATATTAACCCAACACTGAGTTGGTCCAAATTTGACCCAATATTTGGTTAAAACTTTTTTTTTAAGAGTTTATATCTGATGGCCTGTCATCATAAAGTAGTTAACAATAATTTAGTAACAATCTTTGAGTGAATTCTCCATTTAAATGTACCACGCGCTATCCGCAAGAAACCACATGGAGCCTACATTGTGTATATATTTTTCAATACTGGTATTGAGCATTGATTTTCAGTGAACTGGAGTGATGACAGAACATTGGTATAACCGTTGCTACACCTCGGAAATAACATCTCCCTGTCTCTCTCTTCCTCTGTGTAATAGAGATAAATGAATTGCTACATCAGTTCAGGTCTCATTTATTTGTCCACTGAATTTGTATAATGCAGAAAAGCCTGAAGGCCAGTCATGCAGGAGCCACTCACTCACCAAAAACCTTATTAACCCAGCATGAGTGAGCGCCAGCGCTTACAGATCTGCACCTTTGCTTCTGTGAGCTGAATGAGCAATAATCTTGAATAAATTTATGTTCTAGAATGTCAGATTTATGTCAATGTGAAATGCCCAGTTTTTAATGTACCATGTGAAAACTGAGAGGAAGAAAATTTACTGTCTATTGAGTTGTCCATTATTGCAGATGCATGTAAGAGCAGAAACAATGTTTAAATCAGTGCATGTTTGTTTTTTGCATACCAGTTGAGGAAGAATGTTAGTTAACATTATTTGTCCCAGTAAGGAAATTTCATGTGCAGCATACATTCACAGAGACATCCGATATTTCACATTTGGCATATATAAATAAATAATAAAATAAACCTAAAGTACCATTGTACCCATACTTTAAATAAATACCCAGTATACTGGCCGCCAACTCCTTTCGAAAGAGGATAATTAAAGAATGGACCTTTATTTTAATATAATTTTAAAGGCAATATGAAATTCAAATTAATATTTGACAATAAAAAAAATATATATGAATAAATCACAACAATCAATTATTAAAACTATTAAAATATATGTAATTAATTTCATGTATTTCCTTTAAAAACAAATCAATAGAAATCACTATTAAACACTGCAATCATACTGTACTGTAAAATAAAAATATATGAATAAAAAGTCATTACTATGATTATTGGTTATTAATGTCATATTTGAGAAGATTAATATAATAAATGTACCCCATAACAATGCAATTTACACCAATCACAGTTATCCTTTACTTTTAGAATTATATACACATACAGTATAAGATCGTATATATATATATATAAGTCATATACACAACAATAACATTATAAAATGAAACATATTATAAAAATCAAAATAATAAATTATTTAAATATTCTGTCATTAATTGTATACATTTTCTATAAAAATAATCAACATAAACCACTGTCAATAATGCTGCAATCATACTATTGCACCGAAAAATATAACATAATTTTTAATGAAATATTTGTTAAAAATAAATTTTTATTATTAATATAACATAAATATACTTATTGGTTATTAATTACATTTAGGAGAAGATTCTATCTAAATTCTATATAAATGTACTTTATATTAAGTGTTTTACGCAAATTGATAAATTTTACGCCGGAGATAATGGATCAGCTGATCACCGTGGCCGTGTAGCATTAGTGTCCATGTTACTGTGTTTGCTGAACAGTGCCAGAGCTGCACTGGCCGTTAGAGCCAATCACAGCCTTTTCTGTTGAGCGTGTACCAGTGTTTAAAAATCTCGCTCAACAATGCTCAAAAAGCAAGCAGGATAATATTTACATTAGTTTATTTGCTATATTTGCTCATGTTGTTCTGTCCATGTACATGAGTTTAAATTAATACATTCAAAAAGAGCAGGTAAAGTTAAAGGTACAGTTTATATATCTTACTGCTTACATTAAAGGACAAAACTATATTACAAATAAAATATAAATATATTTATAACTTATAAATTTTGATACAAGATATATTGTGTTGCTAAGTAAAATCTCTAATTTTTTTATGGAAAGCATCAAATCAATTAAATCAAATCAATGACATGAAAATCATAGCCAAAACTGAACTTTGAGATCAGTGTAAGTTTACACCCCTAGTGTATACTTTAGGGTCGTAAAATCCAAATAATTTAATTCATAATAAATTAATAAAGAAAGTATATTTCATTACACCTGACATCACTTTTGCCAAATCTCTCAATGTGATTTACAAGTACTGCTGGACTAAATATACATTTACATTGATATCAAGCAAGTAGGAAAGCAAGTGAAGGAAAAAGATGTATATGGTAACAACGTTTTTGATTAAACCCATATATTATGGTCTGATGCACTTAAATATAAAATGAAATCTCCCCATATGTGTCCCATAATGACAACATGCTTAGTCACTAGGCAATAGTAGCTAAGTGGTATTTCTTTCTTTCTAAACACATTCAACCATATGAACATCTACACAACGAAAGCACTCCAATCATATGCATTTTCGACTGCCTCCAGAAGTGGTCAAGCTCAAAACCTTTTAGAGCGTGTTTACACATGTATTTAGCGCTGTCCACTTGTGATGAGATTGACAAAATAGCCTCTTGATCCCAAGTGTAAACAGGGCTCAGGCAATCAGATATGTAATGACGATTAACTGCTAAAGTGCATGAGAAATCAAAGAAAAAACATGAATTTTACGAAATATTGCACTTTATTCAGTGCACCAGGTGCTTTCATCAGAACGTTTAGAGATGATTGTGATCACAGTTCTCAGCGTTTGTCAGAAGAAGATCACGACAGATAGAAAGCCAGGGAGGGAGAGAAAAAGAGAGAGAGAGAGTGAGAGAGGAAAGAGGCAGTAAGACAGGATGGCACTGACAGAGGCAGTTCAGCCAAGCAGAGCTTTGTGTGTGTGTGTTTGTTTGAGGAAGATCATTGAAAGGGACAGATAACTCAAGCACATCTGAGACAGTCTTAAATTAGAGAAGCATTCAAAATTACATCTATTTTTGGACTCATCACTTAATATAAAAAAGAATTCAAATTCTACGTACCCATTCTGTCACACCGTTGGTAAGTGGCAGTGATTAGCGGAGCTTTCTTTTACTATTTGATGTTTTCCTCAGGCAGACTTGGTTTGTGTCGGCAAAACTTGATAAGTTTAAGTGTCAGTCACTAGTGTCAGGTTCTGTCCCGTCATCCTTTGCGGTCTATAAACACTGTGTGGAAAGCGATTGGTGGCTCTCTCTAAGAGAAGCTCAGAGCCACTAAAACTGATATTCTGTCACTTTTATGGTTTTACAAAGTCATATTTTCACACATTTTTCACATACAGTATTTTAAAGGATTAATTCCCCCACCAAAAAATGAAAATGAAATTGTTATTATTTCCCCCTTGGTGATATGCGAGTTATGCTTAGACTAATTCTAAATATCAACTATTTAAAGGAACACTCCATGTTTTTTAGATTTTTTACAACTCAACTAGAGTCAAAAAGTTTAGTTATGCCATTTTGTAATCCATTCATCCAAACTCACTTATAGCTTAGCTTAGCATAAATAATTGAATTGGATTAGACCATTAGCATCTCAGTCAAAAAAAAAAAAAAAAAAGTCTCAATAATTTTCTTACTTAAAGCTTGACTATTCTGTGGTTGTATCCTAAGACCAATGGGAACCTACAGGTGTAATGATATTATGCAACACCTGAAAATAGCCCCAACTGGTAAACAGGCAAAAGCACTGTTTAATAACATTGCCTTTGCTGTAGCCATGGTAAAGTTTTTGAATTTTATGAGCGAGATGCTAATGGTCTAATCCAGTTCAATGATTTATGCTAAGGTAAGCTACAAGTGTACCTATCAGACCTGGAGATTGGCTATATGGACTTAAAATTGGTCAAATGCATCAACTCAAGGGGAGTTGTAAAATTAGGCAATTTCCAAATGAATTTTCTCTTAAAGAGATGGTTCCCAGAAAAATGAAAAGTTGTTAATTTTTTACATGTAGCATGTAGGTCACTTTCTTGTCCTTTGTCGACGTCCTTTATGATTCATTATTTCAAATCAGTGGCTATCGGCATTTATAGTCACACAAACAAAACAAAAAAAAATACAGGTAAACATGTTATACCTGTGGCTCCTGGTAATACATTGAGGTCTTTGTTATTAATTGCCCTCATGCTTTTCCAATCCCCTGATTCCTTAGGTTATCTTCAGATTAACACGAATACTAATATTTTAGAAATCAGAGAGCTCCCTCATCCTCCATAGACAGTAATGTTCTCAAGACATTCAAAACCCAGAAGAGGAACTAAAAACATGGACAAAACATGACTTCAGTGGTTCAACTGTAATGATAAAAGCTCCATGAACACTTTTGTACGGCATACAACTGTAAATACATCTTTGCTCGCCTTTATCTTCTGCGTCAGGTCAGTCAGGGTGTGTGTTTACTCAACGAATTGCCATTAGAGTCGGCAGCATGACACACAAGTGCTGTATTTTCTGTAGTAAACATACACCCTAATTTGGTGAATACATAAGTTAACAAAGTTTTGGTGCACCAGATTGTTCACAGAGCTTCTTATGACTACAGTTGACTTTTTTTGCACTTGTATTTTTGTAATAGGTGCACAAACGTTTGAATGTCTTTAAACCATGCTGTCTGTGGACGGTCAGAGAGTTCTTCTCCTAGAAAGTTTTTTAGATTTCTTCTATACTGTCTTAATGTGTGTTAAATAACAATATAATAACGTTTGGCTTTTGTTTACTTTTGTTGTTGATGAAAGCACCACATTTTACATTTACCGCTGAGCTTTGACAGTTGGAGAAGTGCTTTTACAACAGTGTTCACAATTCTTTGCAAAAAAAAAAAAAAAAACACTTCGGTGGACACGCACCCTTAAAATAACTGGAAATGAATGACACCAGAAGTCTTGCACATTAAAAGTAATACATGGCCAGCTCTCACATTAAAAATAAGGTGGCTGTGATCCTATGATCCTATGGCTGTGAATGGTCAAATTCCAGACGGAATCTTTGGACGATTTTTGCTATTTCTGCAGAGAGTTTTGCTAAAAATCTGCTGATTTCTGCAGATTAGAGAATTTGGGAGTATCATAACCAAAACCTCAATATGTGAAATAAAAAATAATATCTTTTAACTTGTATTTAATGTTTAAAATGCAAATCCAATAAGATTCACTTTATTTGGTAAACAAAGCAAGTCTCCTATATAGTATATCTACTAATAGACAGAAAATATTACTTTTCAAACTGCATTGTACGTAAATCTGGTGAACATTTTCAATATTATTACTGAAATTAATTTTTAAAACTAAATAAATATAGATTAACACACATTTACTCAAGTAAATAAACAGAATTCATGATGGGCTAAAAATCTGTGGATGTCTGTGCATGCAGATTCAGTGTGGGCCTACCTATGGGTAACCATCAGCTCAGATTCCTTGATTTGGTGTTGTGTGTCATCATGGAATCTCTCTGGGTAGAGGAACTGTATGAATGAGCCAAAATGACAGCTCTCCTATGGTTCCTATGGCACCAGCCAATCAGAGGCCAGACTCCCACTGACCCCACCTGTCTGCTGGACAGAGACACAAACAGAATTAATAGGAGAAATACAACAGCAATCTACAAAATAACAACCAATAATTATAGATACCACAAATCAGACTCATTCTAGAACAAAAAATGTATTATTATAGGACACAGTGAATAAACAAACTCCTTGTGTTTCGTGTCGTGTTCAGGACATTGACTGTACAATCAAGGTCTAATGAACAATGCCGTCGCCTCTTGTTTGGACAGCGTGTTTCCTCTCAAGAATGAAAACATTAAACAATCTGTGGATATGTATGTGTCCCTTTTATTTTATTATTTTCTCCCTGGTGATATGAGAGTTATGCTTAGACTAAGCCTAAATATCAGCTATTTAAAGGAACACTCCATGTTTTTGGAATTTTTACAACTCCCTTAGAGTTCAACAGTTGAGTTTTATCATTTTTTTAATCCATTCAGCCAATATCCGGGTTTGGCAGGAGCATTTTAGCTTAGCTAAGCATAAACTATTGAATTGGATTAAACCATTAGCATCATTCATTCATTCATTTTTCTTCGACTTAGCCCCTTATTTATCAGTAGTCACCACAGCAGAATGAACCGCCATTAGCATCATCATTCATTTCATCAAAGAGTATCGGTAGTTTTCTGATTTAAAGCTTGACTATTTTGCAGTTGTTTACTAGGACCAATGGAAAAAAAAAGTTGCTTTGCTGCCATGCCTACAGGTGTAATGATATTATGTAGCACCTAAAAATAGTCCCCAACGGGTAAATAGCCAAAAGCACTGTATAATGACTGCGTCTGCTGCAGCCATGGTATGGTTTTTGCATTTTTTGTATAAGATGCTAATGGTCTAATCCAGTTCAATGGTGTATGCTAAGCTAAGCTAAAAGTGTTCCTATCAGACCTAGAGATTTTACTATATGCATTAAAAAGGATAAAATTAATCTTTTTAACACTAGGGGACTTAAAAAAAAAAGAAATTTCCTTTCAAGAGATTTATTTTTTCCCCATACATGTAGGTCACTTTTTTGTCCTTTTTCAAGGTCCTTTGTGATTCATTATTTCAAATCTGTGGCTACCGGCATTTATAGAGTCAAAAAAAAAAAAATGATAATAAAAAATACAGGCAAACATATAATACCTGTGGCTCCTGGTGAAACACTAAGGTCTGATGAAGCGAAACGAACAGTCTGTGGAATATTAATCCACAACCTTGCAAATAGTTCATTACACAACCTTGGAGTGCTGGTATGCATTTTATGAATCCCCAAACACCACGTTTCAGCTAATGATCTTTTAAAATATTCTATGGAGGGTAAAAAAACAGGTTTTTTAGCAAGAGGTTGGTTAATAAAGAGCAGATTGTCATTCTTGAAGGAACTATCCCTTTAAGAGAAACATCTTTTCAACATTAATAAATCTTTTGTAATCAAGTCTGATATGAAACATTACGTCCTAATATGAGATATTACCAGAAATATGTTTACAAATTCCTTACTGAATAACCACATATTGAAATTATGATAAAACACACATGAAATGTGTGGTTTTAGAACATTTTCATGAGAAAAAAAGTGTTCATTTACTTTACATTGTGTATACATTTTAGCGAAGAAGGTTCCAAAACCCCATTTTTTTTATGTGATTCACATTGGATTTTAACTGTTTATGTGATGTTTATTAGTTTATCTGATGGTTGTCCTCCACTAAAAGCATATTTATGTCCCTGAGATTGATTTTTATAAACAAAAATGTAAATTAACACCTAGAAAATACCATTTCCTATTATGTTGTATTACACATAGATTTAATGTGTTATTTTAAAAACATAAATGCAAGACATGGAATTTGATGTAGAAAGACAAGCAACTGGAATCCGAAATGTCAAAACATGTCACATTGAAAATGTCATTTCCACGACAGCTTGTTACCAAAGACAATGCAGGATTTGAAATGCTGGAAATGGCATTCATTGTTTCAGATGAATAAAGCATGACGGATTAAAGAAGCGGCCACAAGCTTGCAGTTCATTTATAAAGTGATGTGTGTTCAGGTGAAAGAGCTCACATTTCATGTTATCAAGCATCTGTCAGTTTCACGATTTATGGATGTTTGTACTTGAAGGACGTGACACAATCAAATCTCACCCACGATCATGAAGCATACAGCGCACAAGGCTGAGACTCAGGGTGAGGTTTACAAATTTTTCTGTGTGTGTGTGTGTGTGTTACTATCTGAGTCTGGGTGTTGTTAGGAATCATGACAGGCTTAAATAAACACACACACAAAGTCACAGTGCATTTTACCATCCGTGAGCCGCTAAACAGTCATCAGAATAATGTGGAGTCTGTGCACTATTGAAGAAAGAATCTCAAGGTCTGTGTGTGTGTGAGCGTGTTTTTGTCTGCCAGTGGTGTTTATGTTCCCTTGCCGTTGTTTTCATTAGAGCAATTTCCATCCTGAGAGATGGGCTCTGTGTGTGTGTAGGATGAAGGATTTTACCAGGTCAAAGTTTTCACAGTTCTCAAGACACTGTCCAAATGAGTTAGTAAACCACCTCAGCGCCTTCAAATGCAGTTGTAGAAACACACTCAAGGACTGCGTATACCTTTGTATTTCTTTCTCTTTCCATTTTAACATCATTTGTCAGAGCACTGGTCGTTGGACTGTTTTTATTGCAGTGGTGTTCTCTTAAAACCTTCCCTTTGTGAAGTAGAATATGTTTTGAGGATTGGGATAAATACATTTACTTATACTGTAGGTAAATGTGGCCTCGTTTTTTAATATATATATATATTTATATTTATATATACACACTACAACTTGTTATCAGTACTATGGCCAAAACCTTACCTTAAAACATTATGAATTTTTACTGTTGGAAAATGTAAAAATATACACAAAATCTAGTTTTTTTTTTTTGTTGTTGTTTTTTTTACGAAAAATATATAATCAACAGGACATTTTGGGGAACTGTCACTGAGATTTCATATGGTTCTAACCACAAATTTGATTCTAATATATGATTAAGGAGACACATTTACACATTCATTCAATCGTTTTCCTTCGGCTTAAAGCTTTTATTGATCAGGGGTCGCCACAGTGGAATGAACCGCCAACTTATCCAGAATATGTTTTACACAGCTTCCTTTCAGCTGCAACCCCGTACTGGGAAACATCTATACTCACTCATTCACACACATACAACTGATGTCAGAATTATTGGCCCCCCTGAATTATCAGCCCCCATGTTTATTTTTTTTCCCCAATTTCTGTTTAACAGAGAGATTTTTCAACACATTTCTAAACATAATAGTTTTAATAACTCATCTCTAATAACTGATTTATTTTATCTATACCATGTTGACAACAAATAATATTTGACTAGATATTTTTCAAGACACTTCTATACAGCTTAAAGACACATTTAAAGGCTTAACTAGGTTAATTAGGTTAACTAGGCAGGTTAGGGTAATTAGGCAAGGTATTGTATAATGATGGTTTAGTCCAAAGACTATCGGAAAAAGTAGTTTAAAGGGGCAAATAATTTTGTCCCTAAAATGGTTTTAAAAAAATGTAAAACTGCTTTTATTGTAGTCAAAATAAAACAAATAAAATATTCTCCAGAAGAAAAAGTATTATCAGAAGTTATGAAAACTTCCTTACTCTGTTAAACATCATTTAGAAAATATTTAGAAAAGAAAAAAAATCAAAGGGGGACTAATAATTCTGACTTCAACTGTAAACTACGGCCAATTTAGTTTATTCAATTCACCTATAATGCATGTCTTTGGACTTGAGGGGAAACCAAAGCACCCAGAGGAAATCCATGCACACACGTGGAGAACATGCAAACTCCACACAGAAATGTCAACTGACCCAGTCAGGACTCGAGCCAGCGACCTTCTTGCTTCAGCGCTAACCACTAAGTCACTGTGTCGCCCACACTCACACATTTAGGTAGTTATATTTTCTTCAAAGTATTAAACATAACAACCTTAAAAAAAGACTTTGTTACAACAATACAATACAGATAGTCACGGCACATTCTTGTCAAAGAAGTTTTATCTTGTATCATTTTCTTATTCTCATGTCATAATTAATAATGTTCTTGTTTTTAAATGTCTCTTTGAGGCAGTAACATTAAGGCCCAATCCCAATTCTGCCACTAAGCCCTTCCCCTTCCTCCTCATTTTTCACGTTCACATGAAGGAATAGGGGTGTCCTAATTCTCTTTATCTTGAAGGCATAGGGCTAAGGGGAAGGGCTAGATACCCCTCGAAAGATAGATTTTTCAGGACCACACTCGAAACCAAGTGGTGAGAAAATTTCCCAGAATGCACCTTTTACAATGACAGCATGGCTGCACACTGAAGAAGGTGCATAAATTAGTATTTTTCGGCATTATTACGAATTTTTACAACGAACAAACAAACAAGCACATATTTTAATATATTCATAACCGCATTAATGTTTCACTGTCATACTTTAAAAAAAACACTAAAGTAAAAACTGCTGAACTTTGATATCTATAATCCATAAAGACTCGTGTATAGTAGTCCCACAACATACTTTTACATCTGTCACTCGCAGACACCAAAAATCCCCTATCAGAAATTTCTAGCTTACCAAACCCCACCTCTGACCCTACCTGTCACAGTGACGTCACTCACTCCATTAAGTGCATTGTGTCTGACATTGTATCGCTGAGTGATGCAATCTCAGCTTGCATCATAAAGTCTGCATCCAGATACTACTGGAAATGGCAGTCCATCTCTGGTGAATTCTTAGTTGCAATATGCTTAGCCACGCCGCTCTAAGCATTAGTTTGCTGGGAGTGAAAGATAATATGATATGTGCAAAAATAAAACCCCGTGCCCTACTCAATCTTCCATTTAAGTAGGAAAGATGTCATCACAATAAAATAAAAGTCTGCAGCAACTTCCAGTCAATGCAGACTTTTAGCAAAAATTAAAAGTTAAAACAATAAAATAAAAAATATATAAATAAAAAATATTATTCAGTATTCAGTATCAGAATTCATTATGTTAATTTGCAGCTCAAGAATCATTTCTTATTATTATCATTATTAAAATTTGTGCGGGTTAATGTTTTAGTAGAAACCTAATAGATATTCTTTCAGAATTCATTAACGAATACAAAGTTTCAATTAAAATTTGCTTAAAATACAGATTTTTGTAATCTAAAATTGTTTCATCTTACTTTTAATCAATTTAATGAATCCGTATGACACTGATATAAAGTATTTTGTAATTTTGTTAAAAAATATATAATAATAATCAAGGCTTAATTTGTGCCGGAACAAGCTGGATCTGGAACTTCTGCAATCTTATCCGGCACCTCATTTTACTGTTCCCCCCAATGAGCCATACTCCTTGCACTTCATTTTCTTCCGCGACTTCCCGACCCCTTTCTTTGCCCTCGACATAGCACCCCTCCTAGCCCATTTTTCACTTTCATCCACGACACCCGCCCCCACACTCTTCACTTTCGTCCGTGACACATTATACAAATTAGGCACTTATAATGATCCAAATTTTTCATAAATTGTGTATTAAAAGAATTCCCAAATCACATTTTTATTCTGCTGCAAATGAGGCGGCACAATATATCGTTTCAGCATCGATATCGCAATGTGATCATCCGCAATAGTCACATTGCAGAACATGCAATGTTGAATCTAGATTATAATTTGAATATTAAGTGTTTTTTGAGGCCTGTGACTGATTTTAAATCAGTTGAAATTGTGATGTTTGTAAAATGTTACTGAATTGTTTATACAACGAAGACATTAACATTTGATTATTCAATTACCATACTCGAATACAGTTAGACTCCTCGGAAAACAATAATAAACATATAAACAAAAATAAACAATAATATTTAGTTTATCCATGGTTGTAAATTGTTTATTATATTTTATGCCAATGCAAACCGTTTCAGAATAATCTCAATTTAAAATTCTATTTTATTTTCAAAATAATTTATTCAAGTCATCTAGTGAAACCATATTCATATCTAAATATATTACAGAATAAATAAAGTATCAATGTGTTAGATTTTTCCAATATCGTGCAGCCCTAGCTCCAAACTTTCAGATAAAACAATGCAATTACTTCTCAAATGTAAACTAGGATTATTATAGACAGCTCGGTGTTTATTGCATTACTATTAAACATCATTTTATTCAAAACTGAATTAAGCATGACAGATCATAGTAGTCTACCTTGTCCTTCGCATTCAAAAGCGGCCTGTTAGATGAAGAATTACAACATGCAAATTCTGTTCATCAGTTTTGTTGGCGTTTTCATGCTGCTACCTGATTTGCATATTTAATTTTAGCGAATTGTGCAATGGAGTATAAAACTAGATGTTTGAGAATTTTGTTCCACAGTTAGTGTGCAGTTAATGTTTGTCTCATGGTTAATAAGAGTCGAAAATGTGTGCACTAATCAGGAACAATCAGAAGGAAGTAGCAATCGTTGGACACACAAGAGTTTTTAGTGGGGGAAATACAAAAATTGAGCAAAACAGTTTACCTGTAGTGAAAAAAAATCTGACTTTTTCTGTCAACAGCTACACTTTCGGTCATCCTGAAAACCATCCACCAACAGGCTTTTGATCTCTGTGAACATTAGTAATCAATAAAACAAAAGCAATCACAATAATCATCATATGAGTCATCATCTCATATTTACTCTTAAGTCATCTCGAAAACGTCGAACAAAGAACAGGAGCGTCCAGTTTCGCCGTCTGCTCTGTGTTCTGGAGTTATTCATTAGCCTGAGCTCCTGTTTACGTAGAGGCCCGAGCCCTGGCCAACAATGTGCTAGTGTGTGTGTTTTGTTTGAGTACATCTCTAGGGTTATGAGTTTGTGTGCGCCTGTGTGTATTTGAGCTTGGAGGACAGCTCTAAAGTCATAAGTGTGTGTGTGTGTGTGTGTGTGTGTGTCGTACATTTTGACTTGTCGTATTCTCCATTCCCTCCACTCAACTGTGGTCTTCAGTCAGATATCTCACAAATGGCAATATACACTGCCTCCTGCTGACCTGGAGGTAAAACAACAGCATGTGTTTTTCATATATAAGCAAACGCATACATAAGTATTTATAGTTATGAGTGTAAAATGAATATCATAAGAGCGCATGTAAATATTCATTGGTATTACATCTTACATGTACCCATTTATATAGATGTCCTATGTAGATTAGCAAGAAAAGGCCACAAGTGATCGGCCCCAACACAAGGCATCAATAAATATCCAAATATTAACTGAGAGACATTTTATAGCATTTTACGAAACAAAACAACACACCATGCTACTGATTATGTATTACCTAAATATTTTATGTATTTTGTTGTATTTGGATATGAAACACTATGAATGTCTGTTTGCTCCCAGAATGCATTGCTGCTGTTACAGCACAGTGATTGGGTCAGATTTTATGCTCCAGTTCTCCAAACCCCCCCGCTACACTACCTCTGCCTCGAGCCAAATGTGTGTGTATTTTGGGGTTATGTAACCAATCTGAGATTCAAAGCTACACAAGTTTATATAGCAGTACATATACTCTCATTCAGAAGTTTAGAGTCAGTGTGTTTTTTTTTTAAGATTTGTTTTTTGTAATTACTCCTGTTTAGCTAAATGTGGTAATAAATACTTCTTTGATAAACATTAAAATTGTCTTCATTCAACAAAGAATCCTTATTTTTGATCATGTTTTACTTAAATATAACAGTAAGCTGTTTAATATAAATCTGTCTTGAGCACCAACTTTCTTGACATATTGGTTTTGCCATGACAGGAATAATTTATTTATATTTAGTTGCACTAAGATTTTACAATATTGGTGCTTTTTGATCAAATAAATCCAGCCTTTATAAGCATATAAGACATTAAAAACACATTTTAAAAATTTTACAGACTCAGAACCCTTGAACTGTAGTGAAGATAAAGGGCACCTATGAAAATCATCTTTTGTAAGGTGTTTGGACAGAACTGTGTGTATGTATAGTGTGTCCACAGTCATCTTGAAACGATATAAACCCAACAAGTCTCTTTTTAAAAATTTCCTGCCGTTAAAATAGGACCCAAATCCCAGTGATTCTGAGGCGCATTGCAATGTGACAAAGAAATGGCGTTTACCCACAGAATTGATTGACAAGCGCCATTTCTCTATAATAACATGCATACACATGTCCACAGAACATTTGTTTTGCAAATAAATTGGGATTAAAACATCTGTTCCAACTCTCTGTGATTTTTATAAGCTTAGATTTTTAAAACAGAGCATGTTTGTAATAAAGAGATTAAAATCTCTATTTAATTCTTAACCGGTCTAATCACCACGGCCGCACTGTGTCACGCACAAATGTGTGAGTGTGTGTATGTTTGTGAGTGATTACTGCAAACGGCATTTGTGTGAGACTCATCATTTCAGAAAGACTTAAATAAACCACCACAAATATATGTAATAAACTTACTGGGTATTTTTAACTAATGAGCTATATTTCAGCTTCATCTTAGTCTGTCTCTATCACTGACTGCTGTTTATCTGACGTAACCCAAGAGAAGCAGACAAGCATATGGGAATGGTGGGTGGGGAGAAGCAGCTCATTTGCATTAAAAGCCACAGACTACAAAAACAGCTACCCTGTACTCAGACACCAAAATGGGCAGATTCTGGAGGCTATAATAAATAATCTGATGGGTGTTTTGAGCTGAAACTTTACAGACACATGCTGGAGACACCAAAGACTTATCTTGCATCTTGTAAAAGGGGTAAAATAGCTGCCCTTTAAATAAATCAATGAGACTTCAAAGCTATATGACTAACTGCTAGATAAACAACACCTGTCAGTCATCTTGCCTAATCCTTTCCAAACTTCAAACAGCCATGTTTGTTCAGTATACAATGTAAGAAGATCATGTCACTGGCAGGCACATATATAAATAACTCATTACTCACGTTACATAAAAGAAAGAACACCTAACACAAATATTTATTTCCATTGCACATTTTTGGATTTCAATAATTTATTTGTTTTACCAATTGTCTTGGTAATCGGCTACTCTCTCTACCGTGCAGCTCTGCCGTGGGCCCTAGCATCTATGATGGAGCTCCATCCTGGGCCCCATTGCCTCTTTAATAGAGCTCTGTCCTGCATCTTAGCCACTTTAATAAAGCTCCACTCTGTGCTTTAGCCTCTTTGATGGAGCTCAGTGCTGGGGCACAGGCTCTATAAAGAAGCTCTGTTCTGGGCCCAAGCCACTACGAAGGGGTTCACTCCTGTGATCAATCCTTTTTCATGGAGCCCTATCCTGTGCCCTAGCCTATTTTATGGAGCTCTATATTGTGCCCTAGCCTCTCTGATCAAGCTCTGTCCTGTGCCCTAGCCTTTTTGATGGAGCGCTGCATCCGAAATCGCATACTACTTGCATTGCTACTACATTTGAATTTGAATAGGCTACATGCAGAGCAAGTGTTTGTCAGACATTAATAAAGTATCTGTGTTTAAATCTCTTAATTAAATGTATATATATATATATATATATATATATATATATATATATATATATATATATATATATATATGAGCTCTATTATAAGCTGCATCTGAAATCGCATACTTTCCTATACTATATAGTATGTGAAAATCAGTATGAGAGCCACATATATTATGCAGATGCGCTAATAAAATCATCCCAATCAATGTAAATCAAAAAGTTACTTGAGTCACATTGTGAAATTCATTTTGCAATTTATATAGCAGAGATACAAAAATCGCAGTGTCATTTTTTTCCCAATATAGTGCAGCCCTAAGTAGTATAAATGGAATTTGGAGAAACATTTTAAATATTTTAGAACAGTAAACAAGTCAGGCTAAATGGTTAAAACAAATACTTGACTTCTGCTGTCTTCATTAGTTTCAAAAACACTGATTTGTTTGCTATTTAAAACAGTTAATTTAATGTCAAGATCCACTTTTTGTCATTATCACTTGACCTACCTGCATCAGTTGCATCAATTCATTCCAATTCCAATTCTTAAATTCTCTCCTGTGGCCTCATGGGACAGTTTAGTACCCACTTCAAATGTTATGACTCGATTGAATGGGCGTTATCACTGGACATCAGATGATAGATATGGGTCAGCAGGGCTCAGTAGGCTCAGAAGGCTGTAATCATCCATCCACATGGTTAATCAGCTATACTAATAAAGACTCCAGATCCAGATCTGTTTTTACATTACTGTGATGATGACGATTGGGTTTAGGCTTGGGGTAGACGTTAATAAAATACAATTAATGAGAAATGTAATAAATAATATAAATAAGTCATCTTAACTTCCGGGCGTATGTGATCTATAGCTGATTAACCATGCGGATGGATGATAAGAGCCTTCTGAACCTACTAGTAGGCACAGACTACTGGCCCATATCTAGCGGATAACCACTAATAGCACCTATTTAATCGAGTGATAACAATAGAATCGGCTGAGAGTAGAGTCTATAGGATGCGTAATCCCAGAGGAAGTATTGGGTAATCCAAGTATTTCTCATCTACTGTTTTTTTACAGTATGAATTTAGACATACTACTTGGCTCTCATACTGATTTTCACATACTATATAGTATAGGAAAGTATGCGATTTCAGATGCAGCTTATAATAGAGCTCTGCCCTGGTTTCTAAGAAAGAACTCTGTCCTGGACGTAAGCATCAACGATCGAGCGCTAAAGAATTAAAAGTGGCACTTTACGACTCAAAGATTGACAACTCTTGGCCAAGCCATGTGAAAGTTTAATCTGACTGATGCATTGAGACTCAGCATTCATTCGTCCCTACAACTAAACTCTTTGGTTTTGTGCTGTCTTTTAGTAGGGACCAAACATGGAGCGCATCCTTTTATAATTTTAAAGGTGGCCACGCAGCTTTTGTATGCCTCATGCACATCACACTGACACTTTCCGCACAGACAGTTTACAAGCTACACCAGGATCATATTTACTACCAATCAGCAGGTTTCAAACAGTAAGTGAATTTCAAGCCCCCCGACCAGATGAGACAGCTCACAGACGCGCACACACTGCAGCGTATTGTTTAACGCTGAAACAGCGTGCTGCTGTCTGCTTGACTCAGTGGAGACGGGACAGACAGTGTCTATTGTTCTCGTACACATGACAAGGAAAGACTTTCCATGTTTCCGTTGTCATATGTTGGTGAAACATTCAGCTCGCATGTTGGCGTCACATGATTACTGCTCTCCTTCTGTCTGGAGAAAAACTGTATGTGTGTGTGCGCAAGTGTGTCATTACACAGATGGTTGTTGAGCTCAGGAACGCTAAAGCAGCCAACAGGGAGATTGGAGAGAGAGACAGAGAGAGCGAGAGCGAGAGAGAGAGAGTGTGTGTTTCGCATGGCTCCTTATTCGGAATAAGTCATGTGACCACCCAGTTGCCTTGGTAACTGCAGTTCTGAATTGCAGGTAGTATGTCTCATACTGTAGATGCTGTCCTCTAAAACCCCCTCCATCCATCTACATAGCTATCTGCGCTGGCGTCTGATTACCGATTAATGATCAGGTTTTAATGCATGATATGACAGAACCTTGACAGGCAGTGTCAGAGATGCGAGTTTAGCCAGCTGAGCTTTTATTAGCTCTCTGTGTCAGGACTGAAGCGCATGTACAAAAATAAACTCAGAGCAGAACATGCAAGGTATATTCATTAGATTCTGTTACTTCTGCTTTCTCTCTTTATGACAACACCTTGCGCAGAGACCTATTTGCAGATGGCTTTTTCAGTACCTATAAAAAGCTGGAATTATTATTTTTTTCCAGTATGTCGTTCTGATTATGCAAGACATGTTGCATTTGACATGCTACACTTGAATAATCCCAGAGGAAGATTTTATTGCTCACTGGTTGTTCTGATCTGTTCACGGTTCGTGAAGCAATCGAGTTACCGTTTTCTTTCATGTTTCTCCTAAAATGTCTGCAGAAATAAACTAGAAACATAGCTGTTGACAATATAAATGATGCAGTATAGCATTATAGAGCTTAGCATAGTGTAAAGCAGAATAAAGTAGCATATTAATGAGTTTCATAAAGAATATTACAATATCAAATGGTTTTCAAGCTGACAAGTGCTAGGCAAGAATATTAAGACCAGTTCACACTGCACCAACAAGCACAGACAATCATCAGTTTGCAGCAGATCACTTCTATGACAATCGAATACTCCATAAGCATGTTCAATTGATGAAAAAAAAAGATGCCAACAGACACCAACAGGAGTAACACTGATGAGACAAAACAAGAGAAAGTGTCTGTTGTTTTCTGTCAGTGTTGTTTATTTTCCTTCAGCCTTGTCCCATTATTTATCAGGGGTATCTAGCAGTTTTACACAGCTGATGCCCTTCCAGCTACAACCCAGTACGGCGAAACATCCATACACACTCATAAACTACAGCCAATTTAGTTTATTCAATTTACCTATAGCACATGTTTTTGGACTGTGGGGATAATATGACAGTATGAAACTTAGGGCTCTATTTTAAAGATCTAGGTGCAAAGTCTAAAGCCCATTGCGCAAAGGCATTAAGAGCATGTTCAAATCCATTTTTGCTATTTTAAAACAGAAAAATATGTTCTGTGCCCTGGTGCATGGTCTAACAGGGTTGTGCTTATTCTCTTAATGAGTTATGTGTGTGTTGAGCATAACGTGCATTAAGCCCAGAGTCTCATCTTCCATTCCCTTTAAGAGTCAGTTGATCTGCGCCATGGCACATTTGTTAATTACATGTTGAACTTTGTAAGTGGAAAAACTCAATGCGTCACTAGCGAGAAAACAGATAAACAGATCATCTGCAGCGTGAGGATAAAAAACAAGCCTCCTCCATTCGGCCTCTTTAATGTACCGTACTCTTTACTTTACTCCTTTTCTTTCGTGGATAAGGTGTGCACTCCACTGAAGACATCAATTAGCCTACATATTTAATGTAATTTGTTAAGCTCAAAGATTTGCTACAAAACTATTTCTAAATTCAGTTCTAATTTTCAGCAAACAAATAAATGACCAATAATAACGACGTGTGGTCAAAAAATTATTATACATGAGTTATATCCAAACACATGTCCTATTCTTATGCCCCTTATAATGACACATTTCCAAAACCCGACAGATAGACAAATCTTGTTTGTATTAAAACGAATATAAATATGCATATAATAGATCATACTATAACTAATATTAACATTTTACAAATGCAAATTGTCATAAATAAGCTAAAAAAGCACCCGAGGTAGAGAAGGCACAGAGGCAGCGGTTTTTATATGTATGTAGAAAATAATAACTTTAATCCTTTAATTATTTACATTTTTTAATTTTCATATGTAAAGATATTTGTGTATTGCTGTACATCCTGTGTGTATTAAGCAATGTGTAAGCGTTTGGACCTGCATAGGCGCATGATTAACGTGCTCTTCGCTGGACTTTTGACCTGCTTTCAGTTGGTCAATGACGTGGTTTATTTCAGTTGCTCAAAATAACAACGTACCAACAATGTCCATTGCTTGGGTCTTGTTTGGACCAGAACATTCATGCCACAAAATGTGAAAATTTGGGTCCGCTGGTCTACAAATAGCAACAAATTGCACCTTATTGCACCGGGTGTATGATAGGGCCCTTAGTGTATTCTGGTTATGCATGATTATTTCTGATTGTTCTGTTTTTCTCTTTTAAAGGTCAGGTAAAATGGGAGGGAAGCTGAGCAAAAAGAAGAAGGGATACAATGTGAACGACGAGAAGGCCAAAGAGAAGGACGCAAAGACAGAGGGAGCGTCGGCGGAGGAGAGCGAAGCTCCTAAAGAGAACAAGGAGGACGCTGCTGCTGCCACCGAGACCACCAATGACACGGCGGCAGCAGCTAAAGAAGCCACACCAACCGCTGACAGCAACTCCACCGCACCCAAGGAAGAGGAGAAAAGCGCCGCCCCTCCAAAAAAGGAGGAGCCTGCTGCAAATGCTAACGCTAATGCTCCTAAAGCATCTGATGCCAAGACCAGCGAGGCTGCCAAAGCAGAACCCGCCAAAAGTCCAGATGCTCCTCCTGTAAAAGCTGAAGAAAAGTCTGCCCCTTCCGCAGCTCCAGCCAATGAGAAAGAACCTGCGAAAGAGGCCGCTAAAGATCCCGCCCCTGCTGTAGCCGCAGCGTCGGAGAGCAAGCCTGACGCTGAGTCTAAAAAGACTGAGGCTCCGCCCACAAAGGAATCCGCCCCCGCGGAGCCAATCACCACGGAGACCAGCCCCGCCCCCAACAAGGAGCAAGCAGTCGCTGTGCAGGATTAACGGAAGGAACAGTGAACGACAAGATGAAAACGGAGATCAAATCTAAATAATAAAACTAGCCCGCCCATTTTAAATGATACCAGTAATTATAACATCAATAATGATAATAGTAACAATAACAGTAATGATTTTAACAGGCTGGACTTTGATCATTGTGTTGGTGATGGACATGATCATGGTGAACAAGACTGGCTGTTATGACCTTATTATCTTTAATATCCAATTGAACTTTGATACAAATCACCAGCCCCCAACTCTCCCTCCTTCTCTCTTCTTACCTTTCTTTCTACCTCCATTCGGTGAGGGGTGGAATAAAAACATTGAGTCTATTCATCACCACCCTCCATTCTCACTTCCCTTCATTTGAGTGTGATATGATGGGTGGGGTTAAAAAAAAGATATATATATATATATATATATAAGTGTGTGTGTGTGCGTGTGTGTGTGTGCGTGTGTGTGTATGTATGTATGTATGTGTGTGCGTGAGTAGTAGTAGTAGTTTAAGTCCAGCCTCCCGATGCATATTTCATATTTCCTGTTTGCTGCTTTAGTGATTGACATTGTGTCTGCTTATCCCCTGACTCTCCTGCTTTCTTTGTTTCTCTCTCTCTCTCTCTCTTTTTCTCACATATCAGTGGATACAAAATCAGTGTACTGCACAATGCATTAAAACACACATATACATACACACACACGCACATGGCAGTATTAGTGTTTTTTAAAGGGACAGTTCACCCTAAAACAGCAATTCGGTTATGACTTTCTAAAAAATCATGATGTTGGTTTTCCGCTAAATGCAAAAGGAGAAATTTAGCAGAAAGAGTTATGCACGAAAGTCTATGGACATCCAAATCATTCAAGCAAGATTTTCATGGCAAAAATTGGGATATAGTGCATGAGCCATATGGGCTACTTTATGGTGCTATTTAGTCTTTTTTGGATTCACTTTTACTAGAAAAGAGCAGCATGAACCTTCTCCAAAACCTTCCCTTTGTTTTAGATGGACGAAAATATTCCTAAGGGTTTGGAATGACTTGAGGAGAGTAAATGGTATCAGAACTGTTATTTTAATGGTGAGCTGTCACTTTAAACGGATGTTTGAAGGTTCGATAACGTGTGTACATGTATGGAGGGATCTGGTTATATGAAACGAGAGTATGTATGGAGTTATGCATGGTTTGAGTATGCATTTTCTGCATGTGTGTGTGTGTGTGTGTGTGTGTGAAAAGAGTTCTGGTCTTTCTGTAGTTTAAAAGCAGCATTTTGTCATGATGTCAGAGAGACAGAGAGAGAGAGAGAGAGAGACAGTCCAGACCTCCAAACTCAACAAACAGAACACACTTCACACACACACATACACACACACACACACCAGTCTCTCAATTTCCTGACAGAGCAGTGTGAACGTTGTGTGTGTGTTTCTGTATGTGTGAGGTTGTGTGTTTTGCATGTCAGTGGTTGGCCCTATCGTTGTGTATTTTTGGTTGCTGTGGAGATAATGTTGCTACAGGTGATATTTCATTTGAATTAACACACACTCTCTCTCTTTCTCTCTGTTTCTTTCTCTATCATTCCTTTTCTTTCTAAAATTCCCTGGTAAAATGAAAAAAAAAACAACAAAAACAAATGGAAGAACTGAGATATATGTACTTGTATACATGGAGCAACCTTAATAAAATGGAAGAAACAGATTGAAAATCAATTCACACGTCTTGATTTTTGTGTTTCTATGGATAAACTCACAGCTTCTTCCCAGCAAACACACATTTAAATCTATTTTTAATGGTCATGACTTCACCTCAAACAAATCAAAACGCATATCCTTGAAGAAAAAAAGCCTGGTCTAATTTTACCTGCAACAAATCCAAACTGTTATGTAAGCTGTCTTTACGCATGAAGAGATGCACTGAAGGCACATCTAAAAGTAAGGTATATAGTAAAAAAAATTTTTTAATGTGACATTAGTAGAACAAAAATGTAAAAACACAGGAATCACTATCATGGTAAGCACGCTTTATTTTCATGTACAGCAAAACTACTCTAAAACAAATATTGGTCTGTTTCCAAGGAGTGGTACGGTACGGTATGGTATGGTTCGGTACGTTTTTATGGCTGTTTCCACTGTCAAATAGTACCTACTGTAAAAGCGAACTGTACCCATTTTTGCAAAGGGTATCTAGAACGAAAAAAAAAGGGTACCAGAGGGTGGAGCTAGACGTGCAGCTGAATGCTTCTGGTTTACAAGATAAGTCGCATTTATTTAATTATTTTGTATAATTGGAGACATTACAGTAGGCTTTTTCACACTGTCATTGATCTGCAGTTATAATCAAATCATATTCATATGAGGTTAGTAATGAACATTTATACACCAGTATTTATCTGTATAAAGCATCTGTTTTGTAATTCTCGTATATCTTCTCATATGATATATGCTTTGACATTTCCTTGAGTAAAAATGACGTCGTCTGAAACTTGCTGTTGTACACCACGCTCACCAAAAGGGTACCCTTTTGGCAGTGGAAATGCAAGCTTGATAAAGGTGACCCGTACCGACCTATACCATGCCATCCTGTACCTCTCAGAGGAAACGGGCCATATGTTACACCCAAACGACCCTTTTGCAAGCTATTAGGAATGGCTGGATTAAACTAAATGACATAACTATACAAAATTTAACAAATGTATAATAATTATATTATTTAACAAACTATATATACTGCATTTCCCAATTTCTGTTTAACGGAAAGATAATTTTTTTTTCAACACATTTCAAAGCATAATAGTTTAAATAACTAATTTCTATTAACTGATTAGTTTTATCTTCTATCTCTATCTTTGCCATGATGGCAGTACATAAAATTACACTAGATATTGTTCTAGATACTAGTATTCAGCTTAAAGTGACATTTAAAGGCTTAACTAGGTTAATTAGGCAAGTTATGGTAATTAGGCAAATCATTTTATAACAGTGGATTTTTCTGTAGACAATCAAGAGGGCTAATAATATTAAGTAAAAGTATTTTTTTATTATTGATTAAAAGTAGTAAATTAATTAATACAAACAAAAAAAGATACCATAATGTGTATTATGATTGTGAAAACATCTGGGGCCTCATGTATCAACACTGCGTACGCACAAAAACTTTGCGTACGCCACGGTTTCACGCTCAGAATCACTCACGTTTGGATTTACTAACAATGAACTGAATGTGGGAATGTGCGCAGCTTCACGGCAGCTTTCTGGCAGGCGTACGCACATTTTTTGTGCGTGTCTGTTTTATTTCCATTGGCGATTCCTAGAGGCAGTTGTGTTAAATTCCTCTCTACAAAGTGTCTGAGCCTTGCAATGGCAGCTGTATGAGACGGGTTCAGCAGGTATATAAGGTTTCCATACCATACATTTGACCAGCTAAACATTAAAGCACAATTTGCAGCAGTCGCCTGTTTTCCCAATGTAATCTGAGCGATCTACCGCACACACATTGCTATAAAGACACTATCTGAAGATGAATTTGCATGCGTGAATCAGAAACATTTCCATTCAATAAATGTGCAAATAAAATATGATGCTTATTGATATGAACTTATTGATGATTCCTACTTGTCTTTCTCGTGATAAATAGTTGGCAAAATCTGATATGTAGCGGGGGAAAAAACAAGAAAGAGTTCATCAGACGCTGGATTCGAGCCGAGCTCATGCTCGAACGTATCAATTCATGATCACATGCGTCTTACAAGTAGCGCCACTGAGACTGTTAAGCAACCTGCAACATTTTACAGATATAAACCACACTATTTCTTTTTTTTAATGCACTCAGTGCGATGTTCAGACCCAACTGTGTTGACCGCATCAGCTAAACTCTCCCACTCTATTTTTTTCTTTTGTTGTTAATTCCGGAGAACAAACTTGCAAATAACACCGCTTTTCTCCGGTCTACCTCCGAAAGCAGCACCTCCAATTCACATTCTGTTCAAAGTTTCTCTTCTTGCTTGCTTTTGACATTGCTTTTTCGTTGGGGTTTTTCATTAGCATAGTCATTAGCATATTCATACGGGGAGGAGCCAGGGAGGGGTTTTGTGCTCGTGCATGTTGCGCTCAGTTTCACGTTCATTCAGATGTACAAAAGAATATGCGTGAGATTCGGCGTACGCAGTGTTTCATACATCTAAAAATTTTTTTGCGTACGCACATTTAAAGCTTTGTGCGTACGCAATGTTTTAGTAAGATTTCCACGCAAGTCTTCGTACATGAGGACCCTGGTAACTCAAATTCAAATAGAAACCAAATAGGAACCAAACAGAATGAATAAACAATATGGAAAGTATTAAGATTACTAAATTTGCACAATTTAGAAAACGTCACGTAAACTGGCTGTTTAAATTAATATAGATAGATACATTTATTTGGAATTCTGAAGTACCAAACAAAAATCTACTCAATCTAAGATTAGAGGTAGTGTATTTACAGCAAGAATAGCTGCATAAATAAAATCATGCATAAACACTGGCATTTTCTTCAGTATAACATTTTAAATGTAAAAGTTCAAATGAAATGATGGTGAAAATTAATCCTTTTCTTAATGAATTAGTTGTTTCATTCAAAAAAGATTGATTTATTTACAAATGAAGAAACATGTGATAATTTTTTTTAATGGCTAATACAAAATTCTGATTTATTATTGAATCAGTACCTGTGTTGCTCAGCCCTTCTGTGAATTTATTTTGAATCATTTTTGCTGGCAATTATTGCTATATGTTATACCATATATTTTTAAAAGTACTCAGAAAGATGAAGGTCAGAGCACTGCATGAGAAAACAGACCTGTGGCATTAGAACATGAGAACAGTGTTAACTACCTCATGATGCTTTTTCAGATTATACGTGTTTGCATAACTATAGCTTGTAGTGTACTGTTTTGTCCTATTTAATATATATATAAGTAAAACTAAATAAAGCATTTTTTTTTTTACAACAAAACTACATTACATTTGAAGAAACAACTTGCATTACATTTCAACAAAATCAGTTAATTTCTTTTGTGATCTAAAATACTTATCAACCTATTTGATTCGCACCAATCTAATTTGATGAAATCCTAACTGTTTATATTTATAAGGACCTACAGTAAGACATACTTATTTTTTTACTTTTATTTTGTTCATACTTATTTTTGCTTACAATCAAAGCATGTTGTGATTTACATCATAGCTGATGGGTTAGGTGCATGATTTAAAATGCTTAAGCAAAGCCTTTTTTTTTAGAGCCAGTGTTGATGAAATTGTTCTCTAGCACAAATGCACTCTATAAGTGTATACCAGATTTTTAAAGTTTCAATAATGGTTCAGCAACAGTTCAACCAAAAATAGAAATCTATTCACCATTTACACAACCTAAAGTGATTGTACACATTCGCAAGTTTCTTTTTATATTATGACGAATGTTGGAAAGTGTTAGCCATTGACTTACATAGTATTTGTTTCATAATCTGGAGATTGATGGTTGACAGTTTTTTCAAAACATCTTGTTGTGTTGTAATCAAAGAAAGGAACTCAAACTATGAGTTTCACAAATGTAGGGCGAGTAAATGACACAATTTTGATTTTTGGGTGAACTAGCCCTTTAATATATGACCACATTTTTGAGGTCAGTGTAATTTCAATAATAATCCACAATTTTAATTCATGCAATCATTTTCCTTCAGCTAGTACCTTTATTTATTAAGGGTTGACACAATAATAATAATAATAATAATAATAATAATAATAATAATAATAATAATAATAATAATAATAATCTCCCCATCCACCATACCGGATTGCCCAAACACAGATTTAGAATTGAAAACTGCCACAATGACTAGTAGAAAGCTGCATGGTGAAAAATGGTTTGTATTTGAGCATATATCACTACACCACTGACAATAGACAATGGATAATTTGCCTACAAAATTTGACTAATGTGACAAGCAATACTGTGCTAAACAAGTGTTTGCATTTGACCAAGACAAATTGACAAAACAGTAGCCAAATTACTGTAAATCTCTTTGTACATTCTGTATTTTACTTATACGTCAAAAACAGGTTTGTTGATATTTGTCCCCACACCCCCTCACGCTCCCTTATATATACATGAATATAAATGTCATATTCTAGAGAGCATTAAATATATATGTATTTATACATATATATATAGATATATTATAGATGTATTATATAATATTATAGAATTATCTTTCTGCCTCATACAAAAAAAAATCTACCTAACAGGAGCCATGCTTAGTCAAAATAAGATCATCATATTTTTTAAACTCTTATTTTCTCTGGTGCTTGCAATCGACTTGCAGAACACCTCTGCATGCGAGGCTGTTACGCTGGTTTCACAATGGATGAGTCGTGCATGAGCAGTGTGTACAGTATGTTTTAGACGCGCATGTCATCAACCGGGATTCACATCGAGAGCTGTTTTAAGCAGGATTGGCACATGAGGTCAGTTTGTTTTTAATTAAACTTCATTACTTTCACAAGCGTTGATTCAGTTGTACAGTACATAGAGAATATGTCTTTCTGAGATTTATTCATTCATTCATTTTCATTCGGCTTAGTTCCTTTAATCATCCTGGGTTGTCACAGCGGAATGAACCGCCAACTTATCCAGCATACGTTTTACACAGCGGATGCCCTTCCAGTCCTTCCTGTCCAGGAGCACCCGGAGGAAACCCATGCCAACATGAGTAAAACATGCAAACTCCACACAGAAATGCCAACTGGCCCAGCCCAAACTCGAATCAGTGACCTTCTTGCTGTGAGGCAATAGTGCTAAACAGTGATTTATTTTATCTTTGCCATGATAACAGTAAATAATATTTTACTAGATATTTTTCAAAATACTCAGCTTAAAGAGATATTTAAAGGCTTAACTAGGTTAATAAGGTTAACTAGGCAGATTAGATAATTAGGCATGTTATTGTATAACTGTCACGATTACCAGCAATCATTTCCCATAAGATCGCTGGTTTGCACCTACAATAACCATGGACTACAAATCCGCCTTCTTCTGGACTACATATGAATACATGCACTTCTCCCAGACACTCAAGCCTGCTCACTCATCTACCTTGATTACATTTGCACACCTGAGGACTTTCAGAGACTGATTAACACACACTATTTAAGCCCCACATTCACCCCTTTAGTTTGCCGAGTCTTGTTCACTGTAAAGTAGCATTACAACGCGTTTTCCTTGTCTTGTTTTCCTTTGTTTTGAACCTAGCTTTTTTTATTTAGTTATCCTTGTCTGCCGCCTGCCTTTCAACCTCTTGCTTGTTATATTGACTACGATTCTGGATTGTCCTCACACACCTGTTTGCACCCGCATTGACCACTGCTTGCCTGACTGTGAATAAACCTGCATATTGGATCTTACCTCAGTTGTTGGTGTTACTCCCCAACGTTACAATAACGATGGTTTGTTCTGTAGTCTATCAAAAAAAAAAAAGCTTAAAAGGGGCTAATAATTTTGACCTTAATGTTTTTAAAAAAGTAAATGCTGCTTTCATTCTAGCCAAAATAATCAGACATACTTATCAGACATACTGTGAACATTTCCTTGCTCTGTTAAACATCATTTAGGAAATATTTAAAAAAGAAGAAAAAAAAACCTAAGGGAGGCTAATAATTCTGACTTCAACTGTATAAAGTTTAACTCAAAAGCTTTTACTGGAGCGTAGACGATTTTTGATGTGGCACATGACCCAGGAAATGGGGTTTAGCAACGCCCCTGCTCGGTAATATATGTAATGTAGTCCTCTAAGCATGAAAAAGGAGTTCGACTGACAGGTGAATCTGACGATCATCATAACAGTGATATTGTGTGCTATATTTTGTCAAAGAAAAGCTTGATTGGAAACTTGTCACTTGTTTCGTCTGACAAGTTTCCAATCAAGCTTTTGTTGGGCAAAATATAGCACACAAAATCACTGTTATTATGATCGTCAGATTCACCTGTCAGTCAGACTCCTTTTTCTAATGGGTCAGTAATAATCTGATAATTACAGAAATAGCTTTAAACAGTCAACCCAAAATAAAAACCTTAGTTATCTTTAAAAAAAAATACTATCGAAAAAACCATGATTGCTGCGGTTTCATTTTCATCAGTGACTAACATTATACTAGAATAAAAAATATATTCAGTTGAGCGATTAACAGTTTAACAATCTAGGCGCAAAGTCTAAAATACAAAAGCATTAAGTGCGTGTCCGAATCTTTTGCTATTTTAAGGACAGAAAAATATGCTCTGCGCCCTGGCGCATGGTCTAACAGGGTTGTGCTTATTCTCATAATGAGTTATATGTGTGTTTAGCATAACATGCATTAAACCAATCAGAGTCTCATCTCCCATTCCCTTTAAGAGTGAGTTGTGTCCCGCTGTAACAGTGAAGAGGACGCTGACAACAGGGAGTGCGGATCCAAATGCAGGATTTATTAAATGGAATGGTCAGGCAAGCAACAGTCAACACAGAAGCAAACAGACGTATACGGGCAATCCAGAATCATAGTCAAAGTAACAGGCAGAGGGTAAAAAGGCAGGCAGCAGACAGGGATAAACAATGAAACAAGACTAGATTCAAACACGGCAAGACATGGCTTGTAATGTAACATTGTAATGTTTCACTATACAGGATACAAGACTCAGAAACAACTGTGTTAGTGGGCTGTATTTATAGTGCAGTAATCAGTCCGAAAGCAGATTCAGCTCTGAGAGTCTAATCAATGGTGACTGTGTGTGTTGCATGATTAAATATGTAGTCCATAAATGACAGATTTGTAGTCTGTTAGTGATCTGCAGCCACTAGATTGCTGATAATCATAACACACGCATTGGTGCATTTACTATTTACATGGCGGACTTGTACATGGAAAAACTAAACGCTTCACTAGCAAGAAAACAGTTAAACAGACCATCTGCAGTGATGATAAAGAATGAGTCTCCTCCATTTGGCCTCTTTACTTTCACTTTACTTTTACTCTTTGCTTTACTCCTTTACTTTCATGGATAAAGAAATGGTGTTGTATGAACTCCACTGAAGACATCCGTTAGCCTACATATTTAATTTTGCTTGTCAAGCGCAAAGATTTGTTTTAAAACTATTTCTAAATTCAGCTCTAATTTCCAGCAAAGGAATAAATAAGCAATAATGACAAAGTGTGTTTAAAAAAAAAGGAGTATCCAAACACACGTCTTATGCCTCATATGATGCAAACGTCGACAAAAACCGACAGGTAGACAAATCTAAACTTGTTTTAATGAAAGCAAATATGAATATGGATCTAATAATTAATACTGCTAATGATAATAACATTATACAAATGCAAATTATCATGAATAAACTGAAAAAAGCACCCGACATGAGGAAGGTATGCATGTAGTGGTTTTACATATTTGTAATATTTCAATCCTTTTATTATTTTTTTTTTTTAAAGATATTTGTGTATTGCTTTACATTCTGTGTGTATTAAGCAATGTGTAAGAGTTTACACCTGCATAGGCTCATAACTAATGAGCCCTGCACTGGACTGGACTAGATCAGCTTTTAGTTGGTCAACGGCACAGTCTATTTCAGTTCCTCAAAATAGCAATGTGCCAACAATTCGCCTTAACACATCTCTTTTATAGACCAGAACACCCATGACTCCACAAAATGGCACAAATGGATTTGCTATCAAAAAACATGGCGCAAAACATGAAAATTAGAGTTGCGCTTGTCTGAAAATAGCAACTAATCGCTCCATACACATCTTGCGCCTTATTGCACGGCGTGTAAGATAGGGCCCAAAATGATTCACCCTCCTGTCAATTTTGATTTATTTTTCAAATATTTCCCAAGTGATGTTTAACAGAGCAAGGATTTTTTTACAGAATTTCCTATAATCTTGTTTCTTCTGGAGAAAGTCTTATTTGTTTAATTTTGGCTAGAATTAAATCAGTTTAAAAAAAATGTTAAAACATTTTAAGGTCAAAATGATTAGCCCTCTTAAGATTTTTTTTTTTCCGGCTATCTACACAAGCAATTATGTTTAAAAATGTGTTGAAAAATTGTATTTCCGTTAAACAGAAATTGGGGGAAAAATATACAGGGGGGCTAATAATTCTAAGGGGAAAAGATTCTGACTTTAACTGTATATTTTCAGATTATGTTGAAGATTTTAATTATAAAATAATAAATGAACAATCTAATTCACCATATTTCTCTAGAATTCCAATCCCAATATACACTTGAGGTTATTTGTTTAAATATAGGCTCCCTTTATCTGTCCGTGTCTCTTCTCTTTGGGTGACTGGGTTCATGTGTGACTGCCTTTGGGCCTTAGTAACGGTCGCCAAGCCTCTGATCCCATAGCAACCGGTCACTTGCTTTTGTAAGGCAGAAGAAGAGAAACACGCACACACTTTAACACACATCTCAAACCGAATGTAACACTCCTACATTTCTGACAGATACCATGACGGTCCACGGCATAAATGTTCCCTTCAAGTGCAAATCCAAAACTGAATTCAAATCTAAACCATCTCCATTTCTTAAAGACCAGATTCTGGGCGTTTTTATTCTACTATAACAAACATAAAGACAAAAAAATATATATATAATAATAATATATAATATATATAATATATATATACAATTGAAGTCAGATTTATTAGCCCCCTTTAATTTTCTTTTCTTTTTTAAATATTTTCCAAATGATGTTTAACAGAGCAAGGAAATTTTCACAGTACGTCTGATAATGTTTTTTTTTTTCTGGAGAAAGTCTTATTTGTTGTATTTTGTCTAGAATAAAAGCAGTTTGTAATGTTTTAAAACTATTTTAAAGGCCAATATTATTAGCCCCTTTAAGCTATATATTTTTTCGCTAGTCTACAGAACAAGCAATCATTACACAGTAACTTGCCTAATTACCCTAACCTGGGGTGCATTTCCATCGCAAAACCATCGTTAGCTAACTAAGTTCAAAAGTTGCGACGTTACTA
Source organism: Danio rerio (assembly GCF_052040795.2). Lineage (NCBI taxonomy): Eukaryota > Metazoa > Chordata > Actinopteri > Cypriniformes > Danionidae > Danio > Danio rerio. The sequence continues at coordinate 46,143,287 of NC_141022.1, forward strand.
ACATAGTTTGTTGATTTGGCGTTTCCCAAATCAGTCGTTCCAATGAACATTCCCAAACTGCATTGCAAAGTTGTTTGCTTGCAATTACACTTCTGGAGCTGTAGTTAGAATCATAGTTACTGGCTGTTTTTTATTCCCTGTTATCACCGTTTGCCCTATTCATTTAGAACGTTCCAATATTTAAACTTGGAATGGTAGAAAAAAAAAGCATTACAGTCATCTTTCCTCGTGTAATTTGCTTTTAAAGTATTTTTACAGTTCAGTTTTAGCGATCTTCATGTTTACAATTGCGCTCCCTTCGTAGTGCACTTTAAAAACATTCATGCCATTTTGAACACAGCCGTGGCTCATGATGAAAGCTATATGTGACCTTTACAAGTGGAATTTACGTTACGTCTCCAAAGCTTGTGAAAACAAAAGTACATAGCATACATTATTGTTTTTCATTTATAGTAGGTTATGTATTTAGTATCTGTACTGTATACACGGGCATGGGCTGTAGGTCAGAACATTTCTGCAGAAGTTTGAATGTGTCAAATTGTAAAAGTAGACTTTTCAAAAATAATAAAATAAAGAAACAATATCCTAGTTGATAATAATGATGATGATGATGATTATTATTAATATTGTTGTTATTATTAATTAGGTTTTTCTTTCATTTATTAATAAATAACCTACTTTAAATTAGACCAACAACCATTAATGATTTATATGATTTATATATGAGAATGTTCAGTGATATGAGAATTTTATATGGAATATTCTCAATATTATTTGTAAAGGAAACATCTATACATCCTATATATGCGCCGTTTACATATATTTCAGTTCATATAGAAAACGAGTGCATGTTTTTACTAAAACTAATTTTGGATTTTTTTTTAAATGCGTGAGCATGTAAAACAATATAATTTGCACAAAGAAAGTGTGGGCTTTTTCTCTAAAGAAGTTGTTACTCCACTCCGTTCAGAGCATCATTATGGATGTTTTACATCATAACTAATTATTTAAACGATGGATCTGCGACAGAGAATCTACGATTTTGGGAAACATTTGCCACTACATCGTTCTTTTCCCAAATGATGCATCATACTATGACAGATCAGCCGGGAGTTAAGTTGTTTTTTTTGGGAAACACACCCCTGCCTAGTTACCCTAATTAACCTAGTTAAGCCTTTAAATGTCACTTTAAGCTGTATAGAAGTGTCTTGAAAAATATCTAGTCAAACATTATTTACTGTCATCATGGCAAAAACAAAATAAATAAGTTATTAGGAAGGAGTTATTAAACCTATTATGTTTAAAAATGTGTTGAAAAAAGCTTCTCTCCGTGAAACAAAAATTGGGGGAAAAAAATAAACCGTGGAGCTGATAATTCTGACTTCAACTGTATACACACACACACTCACACACAGATCAGAACCCAAAGCGATAACCATGAAAGGTCATATTTTCATCACTTTCACACACCACATAGACACACACAAGCACACAAACGTGAATAAAAACTGAGAACCAACATCAACATTAACACCTGATTGGATATGAAGGTAACCATGGATACCGGTCTTGCCTAGCAACAGACTCAAATGCATACGTTGTAAACTCCGCCTACCTAAAGAAAGCTGAAAGAGCACACATACCTGCACATGCTCACACACACACACACACACATACCTGCACATGCTCGCACACACAGGCTCTCATTTGTCACTATCCACCCACCTCTTGTTTTTTGTTCTTCCTGTTTACGCCCCCATGCTCCCCCACCCCAGCTCGAATCAGCAGGGTCCCTGGAGGGAAAATTGCCGGCTGTCATTGGCTGACTGCATCTCCATGGTGACGCAGCTGCAGCTGTGGTCCTGTGTGCGACAGAGAAACACAGTGCATGTGAATTTCCCTTCTAGCCAATAATGGCGTCAGCTCTGTAAATGAGATGCGGGTTCACTCTAGTCACCTGTGCAGGTGTGATTTAGTTAGACAGAAAATAGACCCCTTTATATTCTGCCCAGGTTTTCTGCAGGATGTTAACTCATATCTACAACATATTCAGGGTGCATTGTGAAGGAAATTGGTTTCAGTTTGTTCAGAGGTTGCTCTTTCAGAAGACGTAAAGACTTTGAAGATTTAATACAAGATCTATTTGTGAAATCAGTGTCATCAATGGTGAAATCAAAGCCCAAATCCACAGTATTTGTGAAGTGATTGCCACAAAAATCTAATTTAGACACCTATGACCTCATTACATCAGTATTACTGTGCCACTGCGGTTCCATGTATTATGCATTTCAGCTAAATTAGCAGTTTATTATTTATTCATTGGCAATTGAGAACTGTTTCCAAATTCAAATAGAATGTAATTCAGTTCATATATACTTGTAAAGCACATGTAATTACAATAAAAACATTTTTTAAACTTAAGGTGACTTAAGAATACATGCATTTGTCTGTATTGTGTGTGGTAATCACTTTATAAAAGCAAAAAAGCCCCATAGTTTACAGTGAATTTAGAAGAACTAAGGCACAATACAGAGCTGTTCTAAATGCTTTATGCCAGTGGCTCTCAAACTTGTCTCACCAAGTAACACCTCAGAAAAATCTCTACAAGTACCACCATAATAACCAGTATTGAAATACAATAGCATAGTTGGGCTAATTAAGCAGTTGCAACTCAAAAAGGAGGCAAATTAATTCTTCTTATTAAGAATATGTTAAATTGTCAGCCACTTTAAACATTATAAGTAGTTTGAACATTAACTGTGCTTGGAGGTAAAATAACAAAAAACCTTAAATGTTTAAATTAGAATGTGCTTTTAAAAACTCATTTACATGTTACAAGTTGTAGTATTATTGTATACTAGCCAGTAGGCCTATGTGTGGCAGAAAAGTGAGTGATTAAACCAATACGGTGCTTAACCAATTCATACGTGTGGCATTTCCGTTATTTGGTGCGAATAAGATCACATCTTAAGTGAACCGTATAGTTTGTGTTAATTACCGGGCATTGTTTTCAAGCAGACTCAGGCACCGGTGTGATCGTAGCTTCAGGGAACAGTCAATACTGATCAGTGTTATCATACGCGTCAAAGGCTTAAAAGTGTGTTTATTCAGCTATTCCTCCGTGTACCACTAGAAGGAAGCCGAGTACCACTAGCGGTACGTGTACCAAAGTTTGAGAACCACTGCTTTATGCTACCCGTTCTATCATGTTGCTGTCATGAAAACACAATGCCATAATAGCGCTGGAAAAAATGGTGATTTATATCACTTTACTTGTAAATAAGCATGGGATGATAACTGGTTTCAATGTTTACTGCTGTTTGGAACAATAAAAAAAGTTCCTGTTATCAAAAGAAAAATCTTCGGTAACACTTTAGTTTAGGTCACAATTCATGGTATTAGTTAGCAGTTTATTAATAGTTAGTAAGGTAGATGTTGGGTTTAGGTTTTGGGTAGGATTAGGAATGCAGAATAAGATCATACTTTATAACTACTAATGAACACTTAATATCTTAATTATAAGCAGGTTATAGGCCAGTAGTTAATAGCATTAATTGAGACCTAAACTATGCTGCTGTACTTGCATGGGTTATTTTAACGTATTGTCAAAGACTTGCACACATCCAATCATACTCTGGACCTTAACAGCACAGTAGCTTTTTTAAATAGTTTTTTTATATCATTAAAACATATTTGATATTTTTATATTTATGCAAAGAAAAGAAAGATATTCTTAGATGCCTTTTCAAGTTGTAAAGAAATCTGTGTTTTTTAAACTAATGAAGACAGCAAAAGTCGACTAGTTATTATTTAGCCTGTTTACTATTCTAAAATATTTAAAATGTTTTATTCATTCATTCCTTTTCCTTTGACTAAGTCCCTTTATTCATTTTGGGTCGCCACAGCAGAATGAACATCCAACTTATCCAGCATGTTGTATGTTTTACAAAGCGGGTGATTTAATGCCAGGTGCCCTTCCAGCTGCAACCCAGGGTTGGGAAACATTCATATACACTCATCCACACTCGTACACTACGGCCAATTTAATTAATTCAATTCACCTATAGTGCATGTCTTTGGACTGTGGGAGAAACTGAAGCACCCTGAGGAAACCCACGCAAACACAGGAGAACATGCAAACTCCAACAAGGAAATGCCAACCGGCCTAGCCAGGGTCTCAAACCAGCGACCTTCTTTCTGTGAAGAGTGCTAACCAATTAGCCACCCGGTCACCCTTTAAATATTTCTTAAACTACAATATGTTGTGTTCAGTGAGGGAATGTTGTTGATTTACCTAGATATTTTAAAAGAGTGTATTTTAGAGTGGTAATAACAATAGCATGACACTGTGAAATTTTTATCCAAGGTTATCATACCATCAGAATCTTATACCGGCCCATGCCTAAGTCAAACACTTTAACAATTTTAATATACATTATATGCTACCCGCTTTTGCTTGTAAAGCATCTAAAACTGGCCTTCGCTTTTACTTTTAGTTCTCCAAAATAAAAATTCTGTCATCGTTTACATAGTCTCATGTTGCTCCAAACCAAAATGACTTTCTTTTTCATTTTTATTGCAAGGATATAAAAAAAACACTGAAACATTTATCAAAACGTCTTTCTTTATGTTCTGTAGAATAAAGAAAGAAATGCACATTTATTTTCGATTTTAGCATTTTACTGATTTCTTAATTTATTCATTAATTTTACTTCAGCTTAGTGTCTTTATTCATCAGGGGCTGCCACAGCAGAATGAACCGCCAACTTATCCAGCATACTGTATGTTTTAAACAGCGGATGCATTTCCAGCTGCAACCTAGTACTGGGAAGCACCCATACACACTCATTCTCTCACACACACACACACACACACACACACACACACACACACAAACCAATTTAGTCTATCCAATTTACCTTTAGAGCAAGTCTTTGTGGACTGTGGGGAAAACTGGAGCACTCTGAGGAAACCCACATGAACACGGGGAAAACTTGCAAACTCCACACAGAAATGCCAACTGACCCATCAGAGACTTGAGCCAGTGACTTTCTTGCTGTGAGGCGACAGTGCTAAACACTGACCCACCGTATCACCCTTTACTATTTTATTGCAATACAGAACTTGTTGCAAAGCTAATTGTCCAAAACAGTTTAGCTTTTCTAAAAGCTGCAATGGCAGTCAGTCACACTTAATGCAATTTCTCTAAGGTTTAGTCCAAAACAAACAAATGAAATATGACAGTTTGACACATCTGTGCCTGGAGTGACCATCAGAGCAGATCTGCCTGATGTATAACCAATAGCAGAGACCTCAGAAAGACGAACGTCGTCTTGTGTGTTCAGATGAGGCAGGTCAACTTCACACGTTCATGGGCTGCTATGGCCAGAGGTGTAAAAACTATTTCTAAAAATGTCTATAACACATTTAGCCATGGATCTTTGGGCAGAAAGCCATTACTTGCTTTTTATGTCCAATTATATCCAAGATACCTCAAAAGCACATTAATTGTCCATACATCTTCTGCTTTATATAAATGGTTCGAAGCCATAAAAGAGCTTTGTATGAGAGACACAATTGAAATTTATCACCAACTTATATTTATAATTTACATGAACACTATGTTTTAATATTTGCAGACAGATCAAAATGAAAATAAAGAGAGAGAATCTAACATTTAAATTCATATAGGGACTACTTTAATGAAATTTCATGTTGTTAATTCTTTGATAGTTTATTCCATAAAAAGATGATCCTGGAGTTTGAGAATGTGTATGTTGTTCAAGTTTACAGGGCTGCACGATATTGGAAAAAAACTGATATTGCCATATTTTGTTTTTCTGCAATATATGGTTGCATGCGACGAACCGTATAGGTCCAACATGTTCTGAACTGGGTTTTCTGGTTAATTATAATCACAACTCAACATTGCAGATTTTGCGAAGTGATTATTGCAGATTCGCACATTACAATCTCACAAACAAATTAAAATGAAATATTATGCTGCCCTAATGTAAAGGATTCAGTTTACAGCTTTGTATAGAAAGAGTCCTACATCACACAGGCAAATAATTGCGACAGAATATTCCTTTAATAACAATTTTTGTTTGTTAATAACAATGTGTTTACTACAGAAACGTGGTCAATAACCTATATTCATGTACCATTTAATGCTTGCAGGTGGCCTTAAAATACAATGATTCATCCCCCTGATAAATCAGCGGGACAGTTATGATGAACACCTCACCTACATTAAACATATTCTGTCAGCGGCCCATTCTAATGGTATTTAAATATTCATGAGACTTTATGAATTATGCAGTACCTGAGTGGTGATCCGGCCGCTGAAAGGCCAATGGATCCTAAGCTCCTCCCTCCTCCTGCCACAGGAAATGTGATAACAGATTCTGGATTTGTGATTAAGAATAGCATAAAAGATGATCAATATGGACTGCCATCTGCTGGAATACACACACACACATCCAAAACAGCTGCACAATGGTGGGGGAGGGGTCCTCTTCTTGTTGCCAGGCAACAGCAGATACACCATTTTCAGAATTGTGACTGTATGGGAGAAACGAGAGAGAGAGAGTTAAATGTAAAATAGGTATTTCTTTGAAAATGATGATCATTTTCATCATCATAAGCAATAAGCAGTTTCCTCATATATGATAATGTCATATCATTAAATATGCAGATGATTCTGTGATTGTAAGTCTCCTCCACGATCAGGATTTGGGGCATGGTCCTGCTCTACAGGAGTTTACTTCCTGGTGTGATAGATTTTCTCTCCAGTTGAATGCAAGTAAAACAAAAGATATGGTGATAGATTACAGGAAGGCTTCTCCAACCCCGAACATAACTAATATTAAAGGCTTGGACATTGAAATTGTTGACACGCATAAATATCTAGGGGTCGTTATTGATAATGTGTTGACATTTCAACGTAACACCCAGGCTGTATATAAAAAAGTCCAACAAAGACTGTTTTTTCTGAGGAAACTTAGATCATTTCAGGTCTGCACCTCTAAGATGACACTGTTTTATAAACAATTTATCGAATCTGTTTTATCTTTTTGCATTGTAGCTTGGTACGGCAATCTGAGTGTGTCAAGCAAGAACAGGTTAAGCAGCCTGGTGAAGGTGGCAGGCAAGATCATTGGTTTTAATCAGACTGGTCTAATGGTAATCTACCAAAACTATGTTCTAAGGAGAGCTCAGGGTATCCTATGCACCCCGGATCACCCACTGTACTCTGTATTTCAGCTGTTGCCATCAGGACGTCGTTTTAGGGTTCCTATTTGCAGGACAAATAGAACCAGAAATTCTTTATAATGGTGGCCATTAGGTCATTAAATGAGTCCAGGGGGGAGGGGGATGTTTCTATATACTGATGTATGGATGTTGTGTAGTAGTATTTTTTAATGTGTACATGGAACTTCGCCTGTGTTATGGTACCTTGTTGCAATTTTAGTTTCCCTAACGGGATAATAAAGCTGAGTCTGAGTCTGAGTCCTTTGAATATGCAAGACTTCTGATTCACCTGCCTGTAAACTACAATAACAAAGGCCACATACAGGTCATGAACAGACTGCAGCTAAATTTGTTTGTCAGATCATGTTTAAATGCTTAATAATCATTAGTTAGTTAGTTAGTTTATTTATTCATAAAGCACAATAAAACAACAGTTGTTGACCATTGTGCTGTACACTCTCAGAAAGAAATAGTACAATGTTGTACCAAAGAAGATACAAACCCTTGTCACTGGGGCAGTACCTTTTTATGGAACAGAATTGTATCTTAAGACAAAGAAACAAATTTGTACCATAGGAAACTAAAATGTACCTTTGCTTTTTAAAACCGGCAGATACAATATTGTACCTTCATCAAAGGTAGAAATATGATCCATGAAGGTACCACTACAGTGACAAGACACTTTGTACCTTAACAGTATCAAATGTGTTCCTTCAAGAACTATTTTAAGGCATTTTACTATATCCAAAATGTCTCAATTTATTTTCAGTACATATAAAATATCAAATACATTTATTAAACAATGTTTCAGTCAACAAAAAGTTTCACATTTACAATACATTAAGTTTACAATAAAGAATAAAATACACAAAGATCATTTTTTTGCTAAACATTTCACAACATTTTTCACTAAAATGTTACTGCAGTACATTCTCCATGTGCATATTAAAACTGTTTTCTCCAATTTTCACACAATACCTTTGTAGTCACTAAAAAGTTATTTTAATTTACTTCATTTTAAAATAGAAATATGCAAAAGTATTGTAACGAGATATACACAATGGTTGATTACCTTTACAATACTAAAATGTCTGCATGAACACTTTGCACATGCAGGACTTTTGCCAGCTCACATGCGTAGTGGAAAGCAAATTGATAGTGTAAATCAATAATGAAAATGTATCAATCAGAAAATGCTCACCAAATGTTTTAAAATGCCCTAAATGTTAAGTTTATAATACCTATAGTTTTATGTTTGACCTGTTGTTTTGTATTATAGAAAGTTTCTTTAAACATATACTTTTAAATGATAATTTATATTTTAGTATGGAAATTGTTCATAAAAAATCACAGGTATTAAGGTACACTTTTTACAAAGCTACAAAATAGCTCCTAAAAGAACATTATTTGTACCACCATGTAGCTTTTTCTGAGAGTGTACAGACCTAAAAGCAAATTATCAAAAATAGACAGCAACAGATAAAACAACATAGAATACAACCAACATACCACACAGCATCACCGATTTATAACAAGACACAAGATATGTACAAAAAGATGTACAAAAAGATCAATTTCCTCCCAATTTAAAAGCTCTTTTTAGGAGGTGTATAGTTTAACTTTCCTTCTGAACAAAGATTCACTGGAAATTGTTCTAATGGACATAGATAGCCAGTTCCACATTTTAGGACCTACTACAGAAAAAGCTCAATCTCCTTTTGTCTTCAAATTGGATCTGGGTACTACTAGCATTTTCTGGTTTGATTACCTTAAACAGTCTGGCCATTTAATACCTTAAAAACATACACTAAAATTTTAAACTCAATTCTAAAATGTATCGGCAACCAGTTTAGGGAGCACAGGATGGGGGTAATGTGTTCAAACTTGCGGGTGCCAGTAAGAAGCCTAGCGGCTGCATTTTGGACCACTTGAAGACGATTTACAGTATATAGGACTGGCCAATACCCACATCAGTTGAGTTACATTAGTCCGACCGTGGTGATATAAACGCATGGATTAATCTTTCGAATTCCGCATGAGTTAAAAAAACTCTTCACTTTGGCTAAAAATCTCAGATGGAAAAACTAGAACTACTGCATTTACCTATTTGTCAAATAGAAGGACAGAATCCAGGATAAAACCTAGATTTCTTACAGATGATTAAATGCAGTTAGATAAATTGTCCAACATTTGATTCAGCTTTCCTGAGCCAGCAAGAGGTCCAAAAAGAATTGCCTCAGTCCTATTTAGTTTAAAAAAAATATTTGACATCCAAGCCTTAACCTCTGACAAACAGGCAGACAGCACACATGGCCCAGCACTCTCATTTTGTTTGAGAGGCACATTTGCGTGTCACCAGCATTAAAGTGAGAAGATAAACCATACCCAAGGGAAACATATACAAACAAAACTAGGGGGAGAATAGGGGAAGAATATATTTCAGGGGAACCCCACAAGTTAATCGCACTTTCGATGATATACATTAATTAAAGTCCATCTTATATTTGGTACACACAGTTTACTGAAGAGAGAACTACATTCTACAGGCAAATGAACTCTCAAAAAATACATGTACTGACAACTGCATAACAAATTTCCATGCATTGACTATGACCTAATCTTAAATGTACAACTAACTGAGATGTATTTAAGTGAAAATCAGATTTCTTTAGGTTCTCTACCCTGAGAGAAATTTTTGATTGGATTTACAACGTTTTTTTAAGGTAAGTGGTTGCAAACAATGTACAGTTGAAGTCAGAATTATTAGCCCCCCTTTGATTTATTTCTTCTTTTTTTTATATATATTTCCCAAATTATGTTTAACAGAGCAAGGAATTTTTTTGGAGAAAGTCCTATTTTTTTATTTTTTTTTTGCCTACAATTATCTACAATAAAGTTTTAAATTTTTTAAATACCATTTTAAGGACAAAATTATTAGCTCCTTGAAGCTATTTTTTTCCCGATAGTCTACAGAACAAACCATTGTTATACAATAACTTCCCTACTTACCCTCCCCTGCGTAGTTAACCTAATTAACCTTGTTAAGCCTTTAAATGTCACTTTAAGCTGTAGAGAAGTGTCTTGAAAAACATCCAGTAAAATATAACTTACTGTCATCATAGCAAAGATAAAATAAATCAGTTTTTAAAAATGAGTTATTAAAACTTTTATGTTTAGAAATGTTTTGACCAAATCTTCTCTCTGTTAAACAGAAATTGGGAAAAAATAAATATGGGGGCTAATAATTCTGACTTAAACTGTATATGGGCTGAATTTAAACAAACCTTTTTTTTATTTGTTTGTTTAAACACAGCTGCTTACCTTAGCAAAATATGCAGAAATCCAATCAATCGTTTTTTCCCCAGTGTATTTCTCTGCAAGAAATTAAAGGAAATGTTGCATTGACTTATTAGTGTTGCCAAATCTGGCTGGAAATGAGAGCAAATATATAATAACCAATCCAAAAAAAAAAACACAGATTTTTATAAGAAATACATTTCTTATTGGATGAAAATCTTGCTATCAATTAAATTGAGTTCATCCAATCCATTATTTTTTGAGTGTATATGACTCACCCTTACCAAATCAACCCAACCAATCTAAATTAATGATTTATTATTTTTTTTTTTTACAAAAAAAAGCTATTCAGGCCATCTAGAAAAATTGTATTTATATTGCAATATATATGGTAGCTAAACAAAATATCGCAATGTCAGCTCTAGTACATACAGAGGCGGATTTAACCAATGAGCAAGGTAAGTGCCCGCTTAGGGCGCGAGGACATCTAGGGGCCCCCAATAAATTTCTAGAAGTATTAATTATGCCTATAAACTATATATAACATAATTTTCAATCATATTTTGTATAGTGAGTCAAACTAATATTTTTTTAAATAATTAAATATGATTCAATATACAATAAATATAATATTATTATAATAACGTAATGTTATGTAGGCGAAGCAGTGGCGCAGTAGGTAGTGCTGTCGCCTCACAGCAAGAAGGTTGCTGGGTCGCTGGTTCGAGCCTTGGCTCAGTTGGCGTTTCTGTGTGGAGTTTGTATGTTCTCCCTGCTATCACGTGGGTTTCCTCCGGGTGCTCCGGTTTCCCCTACAGTCAAAAGACAAGCAGTACAGGTGAATTAGGTAGGCTAAATTGTCCATATTGTATGGGTGTGTGTGTAAATGTGTGTGTGGATGTTTCCCAGAGATGGGTTGCAGCTGGAACGGCATCCGTTGCGTAAAAACTTGCTGGATAAGTTGGCGGTTCATTTTGCTGTGGCGACCCCGGATTAATAAAGGGACTAAGCCGACAAGAAAATAAATGAATGAATGAATAATGTTATGTAATAATAATGTTCTGAAAAAAATATATCCACCACCCTCAATCATGGAGCAGTCCAGCAGTCAAATTTATATATAAAAAATATATTGTTATTTTTAGTTGTAAATTAATTTTAGAGACATCTAATTATTGAAAACGTGAAGTTTACATTGAGATAAAACACAGAAGATTGAGTGATATAAAAAAAAATTGAATAAAAGTAGAAAGGGTGCATTTCACGGCTTGGGACCCCATGCTGGAGTTGCTTATGCTTAGGGTGCCCATAATCACTAAATCTGCCCCTGAGTATGAAAGTTGCACTAAATTTGCTGTAATTTTTAATAAGCTTTAATAAGCTTTGTTTGTTTCTGTAGACACTGTTTTAGAAAACTACCTTTTACATTCATATAAATTATTGCAAAAAATAATAATAATAATAATCCGGACATGTTATGTGATTATTACACGTATGTAAGCATCCAATGCTGAGGGAAAATCTGCAAACTGTTCACAGATGGCTTGTCAAGTAACAAACACATCACACACACACACACACACACACCCTACAGTGCCACAGCTGAGGTCGTATTTGTGCCAGTTTTCAGGCATTTTAACTCTTTGATCTTTGAAAAACAATTTTATCTCTCTTTCCCTCTCACTCTTCTCCAATCTTTTAAAAATCCCCTCACATACCACTGTCATTCTTAACATCAAAGCTTTGCACCCATCACCATGGCAACTGCTTCCATTCAAAAAATATAAAATAAACAAAAATAAAATATAAATTAATAAATCACACCCTCCCTGATTGGCTGTCAACGGTGTGACAGAAATGATGTGATTATTAGCCACACCCACACGTCTGAAATACAGTCGGAAACATGTCCGACTGACATATGGAGATCTGTTTCCATGGAGACAACACCTACGTAAGAGAGTGGGATGAGGAAATTAAAGAGAAAAGATACTGATGAAACAGGAATATTAAAATAGTAAATATATAGGAAAATATCAATATTCATTGGATTAAACCTACTATTTACTGTTTTTGGCATTTACTATCATTATTAATACACATGCACACATTCACTCACTGTATTGCTTAAACCTGCTAATATGTAAAAAAGACACAAGTTAATTTTAAGCCAACATCGCCTTCTACAGGACAGACATGCACTTACACCTCAGCTCTCTCCATATAAAATTAAGAGACCACTTACATGTGGTTTCACTAAATAGAATAAATTTAAAAGGTGTGGGTTTGAGTAAAGGTTAATGTTAAACATTTTTTACAAATAAATATTTTTTTTCAAATAAATATGTTTTTTGTCATTTAGAGCATTTTTAGAGCATTTATTTTTCTTTAAATAACAGTTGGTCAGAATAACAAACGCTATCTAAAATGCTCATCTCAAAACAGCATTTTTAATTATTTTATACAAAAAAACAACAACAAATAATTACAAAATATGTTTGAGAAAAACAATTTTTTTCCTTCTGAATAAAGCCTGACATTTCTACCAAATTTAAAATAAAATGTAATTTACATAAAATACCCAAAGAGATGTCCGTATTAATTTTTGGACAACACAATACAAATGTTTTATGTTCAGAAGAGTAAAGAAATCAATATTTGGTATAACTTACTAATTCAGATTTTCAACCACATCAAATGAAAACATTTTCTAACCTGATCATTGCCATTTCCTGAAACAAAAACCCACTAAATGGCATTTTAAATGTAAAATATGGATGAAATACAACAATAACCAGTGAATCCAGAGAAACCGTGTCTCTTAATTTTTCTATGCATAAATGTGTAGGCCTACCTCAGACTCATCAGTGCACAAGTCTATAATTCTAACATTACTCTAGATAAAATCTGTTGCACTATCTTTAACTAAGCTTTCTGTCCTCAAATAGCAGATTCCAATATTTTTTTACAAAGCTAAAACAAAAGGCCTAACTTAAGTTAGCTTTTTTCCTACCTCAACTATAGCCGTAACCTTATTCTCTAAATAAACATTTTCGGTGTCAAAACATCTGTTAGGCCTATAGATCTTGAAAATCCAAAATAAAGAATGCTATACTCGTGACATGTCCTTGACAGGCTGCTTCGAACAGAACTATAGACCTAATAAATAATGAGCATATCCAACAGGTGATATAAATCATTTAACTACGCTCATGTCCAAAAATAAAAAAAAATAACCTCTGACATAGAAGACAATATAATGATTATTGCCTACCTGTAAGGAGTTATGATTTCCCGCGTGGTCGCGTTTCAGTTTGTTGTGCATTCGCGGTCTTTCAAGCAGGAAGGCTTCTGATTGGCTGTTAATGCTAATTGTTTAAACGTAGGTGTTCCACCTGCAAAATCTAAACCAGTTGTTTACTCACTCATTTCCTCACATTTCTTCGCTCTATTTCCTTTGTTTATTCACTCACTTTTCTTTGGTTTGATCCTCTTCTCTTTATCAGTCACATATAGCCCAAATAATAGGCTACTCTACACATATGTTTTACCAGCTATTTACCTTTCTGCACCAACCTTGAGAATGAACAACTTTTGCAACCCCTATAGGGCTAGGAAACATCCATGCAATCTCCCATTCACACTCACACACTACAATAAATTTACTTTATCCAATTTCTCTTTACTGCAAGTTCACATCTTCTCATTGGAGTTTTTCAGAACACTTTCCCATGCATCTAAGGAATTGACCATGTCCGTTATGACTGTTCAACCCTCAGTATCACCTCTACCTTCTGCTAGCGACAATTATCAGTTCTGAAATTTTAGTTTGTCTCCAGAATAAAACCAGCAGCACAAATGCTTAAGTTTCAAACAAAAATAAAAAACAACAGAAAGGCTGAACCCCTTATACAGTAGTTGAGGTCATTATTTTGTTAATATCACAGATTTTACCAGTAGTATTTTAGAATTGATGTGTGCATGGTGCTTTTCCAGAAAAAAATACAAAACGTCGTTGACGTTGTGAACAGCGCCAATCAAAAATTTAACAGTAAAGTTGTTGACGAAATTTACCAGTATTACTGAATGAACTGGGCTCGTCTCCGATAGGGCCTATTTTTTTACAGCTTTTTAAACCAATAAACAATACAGGTGATACAAATTTGCTGTTATGATGAAGTCTGCAGAATGACATTAAGGATAACAACACAGTTCTATAAATTGCTCAGCACAATTTGGATTTAATTGTAAATTGGTGGAATCACTTTAAGAATATTTTCCCCAGCAGATGAATGATAAAAACATTGAAAGCTAATCTGAATCCAACCTGCTTTAAAGAGCTTAAGAAGGTCAGTGTGACATCCTGGTTTCTGTTTTGTATGTTTTAGTTCTGTTTTCATGTCATTTCCTGCTCACCTGTTTACCCCTAATCTTGTTAGCCTTTGAGTTAATTGTCTCCACCCTCTTGTCAGCTTGTTTAGTTAATTGTTTCCTTGTGTATTTATACCCTGTTCTGTTAACAATTCATTGTCATTAATTTTTGGTCACTCCTATGATGTCTGCGGTGCTCTTGTTACTTTGCTTTGTTTTAGTTTGGTTAAATAAATGTTTGTTTGGCTGCATCTGGATCCGCACCTTTGATTATTCCCTGCTTCACGCCAGACGTGACTGTCAGTTCACCCCAATACTTAAAAAAATGCATTCCAAACAGTTATACACATGCACAGGGCATGTTTAGAGGCTGTGGATTAAAGGTAATATGTTTGTAAATAATTTTCATTTTCATGCACACAGGTACACATTATTGCATACCTCTGCATCTTCGGGGCCAAAGGTATTATTTTAGTTTTGCCTCTAGATGTTTCTTTACTCTCAAAGTGTTGCTTTCTGTTAATTAGCATTTTATGAATCTTCAAGGACCATGGTTTTACATTCAAATCTTTTTAATGCTCTACTGATGAAAAAAAGTCACCCGCACGTGCACCTTGAATGGCCCTGAGGTGAGTAAATTATTCAATTATCCCTCAAACAGCAGTAACTTATAATGATCTCTATGGACTTTTAAGATGATCAGCTAAACTAAGCATTTCTGTGAATTCTTTTCTATTTTAATAACCACCTTTAATTCATTCATTCATTTTCTTTTCAGCTTAGTCCCCATCTGGGATTGCCACAGTGGCATAAACCACTAACTTTTCCAGCATTTGTTTTATGCAGCGGATGCGCTTCCATCTACAACCCAACCCTGGGAAACATCCATACACTCATTCACACACATACACTATGGTCAATCAATTTTAGCATTTCCCTCTTTTTGGGGGAAACCAGAGCACCCGGAGGAAACGCACGCGAACGGGGAGAACATGCAAACTCCACACAGAAATGCCAGCTGAGGCTTGAACCAGTGACCTTCTACCACCTTTAAATCAAAGAAATATAAACGTTCTGATATAAATCTGCACTTGTGATGAACATTGGTTAAACTCCTCTTTGGCATCTTAAGTAAAACAGCTCCATATGAAGCACATACAGTAAGGCCCGAGACAGAAATGATGCATCCGATTTTACAAAATAAAGACATTAGGAGTTATACTAACATGAACTAATAATGAACAATACTTGTACAGCATTTATTAATCATAGTTCAACATTTATTATTAAAATAATAATTTAATAATCCAAAATGCTTGTTAATATTAGTTAATACACAGTGAGTTATCGAGAACTAACAACTCTATATTCATTAACTAACATTAACAAAGATGAATAAATACTGTAATAAAGGTATTGTTCATTGATGATCCATGTTAGCTAATAAATAAACTAATATCAAGGATTTTAAATTAAAGTGTTACTGAAGTTAGTTGTGCATAACTCCCACTGCATCACAGGCTTATAAATAATAAGTTGGACATTAGTGTGTTGGTGTGGACAATACTATTGTTACTATTCATGATTTAAATATGAAAAGCCACTCTTCACAAGACAGTGCTGATGAATTTTGATGATCATCAGCATCTTAAAGTTTTTAATAAAGTTTTATGTTATATTATATTTGCATCCAATTATTAAAAAAATGCATATGTGAGGTGTTTTAAATGTAGCAAATATGGGTGGGAAAGTAAATTTGACATTGTCCTCTGTTCTGATTCTTTTCCTTTCTTTGAAAGTCGTGAAAACGATATCGTAGAACTTTTCCTTTTTTTATTTGAACAATTAGTCAGTGCTGAGGGTAACACATTACAAGTAATGCGAGTTATGTAATAAAATTACTCTTCTAAGTAATAAGTAACGCATCAGTTAAAAAAATATGTAATTTTATTATACTTTTTATTTAAATTAATTATCTTTTAAAAAATAAATTGCTGGACTAAATAAACTTAGTAATGGTGAATCACCCAGTCAGTGATAGAATGCATTCATTATTTTCAACGCATCTTAGAAAAAGAAAAGGGGATTGTCCCACAATATTTCACAGCAATTTGTAACGTTTTGATTGAGTGGCTAATTTGTATGAAGTCGTACAATCTCATTTGTACAATTTGCTCATCCGTAATGAAGGTTGGGTTTAGGGGCAGGGTTTGTAGCCACGCCTCTTTTTAAAACTCTTACATTTTTGTATGACGGAACTCATAGGATTTAGCCAACCAAACTGATAAAATGTAAAATAGTAACATTTCCTCGTGAGATCAGGCTGGACTGCCTCAATAAACAGTAATTTTACATAAGACGAAAAGCACAAAAACAGCAAACACATTGCTTTAAACTTTCATTAATCTGTACTGTATAGCTCAGGGGTCAGGAAGTGCTCCGAAGATAACATTATCCTAATGAATATTATTTTATGTGTTTTTTTTTTTTTTTTAAAGTAAATGAATATTATACAGTGCGATGTTAATTGCAAAGCTCCTGAAGTTCTGAAATAGATCAAGCCTCAGCAAAGGTCAGGAAAAGTAATGCAAAAGTAACGTAACACATTACTTACCATAAAAAGTAACGCAACTAGTTACTTTTTTGGGAGTAACTCAATACTGCAATGCATTTTTCTCAAAGGTGCTTTCACACTTGGTTTAATTGCCTGTCCGAACCCAAGTATGATTGTCCCCCGCTTGTCACCTTCTTGGCTGCTTTGTGTTCTCACCCTCTTTTTTCTTTCGGAACCCTGGTACGCTTGCATCATAGAGCTGCTGTTGTGTGTACAGCGATTGCTAGGGGATGGACGGCCATGAGAGCCAAGTTCAGAAGAGATTGTGCACACTAGCTAAAGGTACCGTTCTTTGATGTAAAATGAACCCGGATGCAAACCGAAAGTGCTAGTGTGAAAGCACCCCAAAAGCAACTTTCCCAAACACTGCAAATAGGAATGCAAAACAATGTGATTGTAGTACTCTCCCAGTCACTGCTCTTAAAGTTTCCAAACTACGACAACTTCCACTGCTGGGAAACCCGTAAATGTGAAAAGGTTCAAATCAGACAGGGCACGATTGCTTTGTCCAATTCAACCATTATTCTGTGCTTTTATCAAAATTAAGCCCAGACCTTCTTTAAAAAAATTAAACCCCTTTATTGTTTCTCAAATACAAAAGAAATACAAAAAGAAACACAGACAGCAAGAGAGACAGTCAGTGAGCGGTAGCAGTCTGGACTACAGCTCAGTCTTTTGGTTAAGTGCGTGGTCCATTTTAGGCCAGATCGCTTTTGTCCGTGACCTCGGCATGACTGGTGTCCGAGCCGCCCGGCGCCAGCAGAGTCCTGCGGTTGTAGTGGCCCTTCATGATGCCTGAGTTGTTGTTTTCGTTGAGGATTTGTTTCTGTTTCTGCCGGTTGAGGGACTGCACCAGGCCGAGCACCACGGCGGCCAGCGAGTACTGGCCCGTGAGCTTCCTGGGCTGCAGGATGAGCGGGTTGGGCTGCACGCGGCCTATCATGAAGTGTGTGCGGATCTTTCCTTCCTGCTCACTGATGCCCTTCACGTAGATCTCACCACGGTACTCGAAGGCAAAGCCGCGCTCGTTCAGAATGGCATAAGTCTCTTCTGGGAGCTGGATCTTACCGCTGACGCCTGTGCTGTCCATGCGACTCGCCAGATTGACCGTCTTCCCCCAGATATCGTACTGTGGCTTTTTAGCGCCGATCACTCCAGCCACCACAGAGCCGTGTGCCATACCTGAGAAAGAGAGCAAACGCTGTGTTAACACTTCACTCTGTCAGGAGCTGATTGTGGCTGATTGTGGCTTTTTTTAATGGTCCCATTAAATTAAAATAAAGTTTTGAAGATGTTAGTATCAGCATTGATAGATTTTAAGATATCTATAAACTAGTGTGCTCCAAAACAGTGACAAAATTTGTTTAGAAGATATAAAACTGATATAAGCATGTAAAGCTTGTAGTTTGTCACTCCCACCTTAATGGATCAACGGTTTAATTCATGTAACCTCATACTTCAGTTTCTCATCAAATCCTAACCAATCAAATGCTCTGTAGTATCGGCCATGCCCCGCCCCCTTCAAGACGCATCTCATTTGCTTGCTGCGCTTGAGCTCAACCACTCTCACTGGCAGACCAGTGATAAAACAAAACGCTATTGGCTGTTTTTTTAAAAGGGAGGAGCTAAACTATGTCCCACCTTCTCTTCGTGTTTCAGTTGAGATTGCTCCAAATATCAGAAAAAAAAATATTTCAAAGCACTTCATAGGACCTTTTATAAATTCAAATCCAAAAAACTTAACACATAAACCAAACTTATTACCAAAGAAATGCACAATGTACAAATAATTAAATGTCAATAAATAACAACAAAAGTAAATTTGGTTCAAAACATTGAAATATTAAAATTGTTACATTTTAGAGCAAAATAGCTTTAGGAACAAAGGTGGCTCTTGTCTGAGATCTGAAGTCGTTGTCTAGAAAAGAGCCATTCAAATGCTGAATGTAGAATATGTGAGTGGTCCTTTATAATCTTGCTTGTCAACCTGAGCGTCTGTTAATCACATATGTATGAAAGAGATCTAGCTAGAAAATAATTTTAGAGCACACTGTAACAGCACTATGTAGTTGGTTTCTATTTTGTAAACTGTGTAAATTGGATTAGAACTACAAACGCTGGTGAAAAGTGTAGATAAACTACAAACATGATGGATGCACGAGACCAACCGTCAAGTAGAAAGGCTTCGGTAAAGATATTTGAATGACTGTTAATTAATAACTAGTCAACTGGAAAATATTTAAATCACATTTTCTGTGTTATTGCAACAACAATACTGAACTTGTATAAAGTGTTTGGACATTAACATCTGAATGCAGAATTATCCAAAGTCCTGAGGAGATTTCTCTGCATGAAAGACTCGTGAATGAGAGATTAACCTGCTGCTGCTTCTCCAATAAGGTAGAAAGTTAAATATAGCAGAAATGTGGATGATGTGTGGATGATTGACAGAGCTCATAATTAAGCAACACAATAATCTGTTAATGAGGAAGTAGTATGTCACAAAGCTTAAAAACTCTTCTGTTGCAAATTAAAAAGTATATACTTTCCCTTCACAAAAAAGTACATACTTTTAGGGTGTAGCATAAGTATGTGAATTGGAATGCTGCAATGAAAAATGTGCAGAGCTTGTGGTCCTCCAGGAACGTGGTTGAGAAAAACTGCTGTTAACTAATAGAATTTAACCAACAAGAAATGGAGAATGTAACACTACTCTTTATGAAAGAATGATAAAAAGACAACATACCTGTAATGAGAGAATAGTTTTTTAATAAGTAAAATCAGATGAATAATAAATCACACACCTTTGGAGAAGGAAAAAAGTTCAAGACAAACATAATAAACTATTTATTAGAATCTAAAATAACTTTTCACTAATTTTTATATTGTATTTTGCAAGACTTTTGCAAAGTTTAGTTTTCTATCTATTTCTATTTCAATTTTATTTTTTATGTATCTTAATACTGTATATAAAAAGTATGAATTGAACAGTTATTTATAGAAAAATAAAAATAAAAATTTAGATTTGTAGGTGCACCTCGATTAAAAATACAAAAGAAAAAAAGAAGAATGGTGAAAAACTACATTACCCATAACCATATTACCCATAACATAAAGAGTAACAATGGAAACAGCAATAGTGACTGCCCACTCTTACAAAGCACTGCAAGATTCTCTTGAAACCCTCAAGCAGCCTCAAATATTAGCAAATGTTTAAATATTTTGCAATAAAAAACTTTAAATTTAACCTTCAATTTTTTTCTTCAAAATCAATTTTTAAATCAAATGATGGAATGTTGCCAATCATTTCGAGGAGGTTGTTTTGATTCTCTTGAAATGCCTATTGGGAAAAGCAATGGAAACATTTTGTTTTAAAACTAAAGCTGATAAAAAAGTCACTGTCAGTCACTGTTGCTCTCCATTGTCACTTTCAAGTTTGTTTTTATATATCATCAGAGTTCAAATGATTAAATGACTCTTACCGATTCTGAGCTGGAAGTTGTTAAACGAATGCTTGTTGATCTCCTGAATGCTTTCATTCAGAGCAATGGCGAAATCGGCCAGCGCACACAGATGCCCCCATTTATCCTCACATTGCTATGGTAACACACACATATAGAAAGATTAGTACACAAACACAAACCTTTTTACAGATCTTAAACTACAGGCACTGCACATTAATAAGAAGACATCAGATAATGTTTTAGCTGTGTGCAAGTGTTTAATTATTCACTGATCTCTATACAGTGCAATTGAGTCTCAAAAGAGGGGATGAAAGTGAATGAGAGAATCTGGATGGTGATAATCTCAGCTTGAACATACCGATAACCCATATCCTATAAACATTTAAATTAGGGCTGCACAATATATCGTTTCATTATCAAAATATGCAATAGTCACATCGTAGATTTTGCAATTTTGATTTATGATTATAACTAACTGGGAAATAGTTTAATAGCAATAAAAAAAAAACTACTGAAAGCACATCTATTGGGAGCAAGATGTTGTGAACTAAGATTGATGTAAATATCTCGATGCAATCAAGATTTATTGGCATTTTAGTCAAAATGGCACTTTTATTAAACCTATTAGCATTTCATTGCGAATATTAATAGAAATATCCTCTCCAGAAAACTATTCTGCACTCGTTTTGGTGCAGATCGGCTGAAAATTTAAAAACTAGTTAGCAAATCTAGACTTTTCAAAAAATCCAAACTATCAGAAAATTTGACCCATGTGGCGATTGAATCCAATGGCAATGCAACACACTCGAATTATCAAAACTTGAATTATCAAGATTATTCTTCCAGCTGTTAAAAGTATATTTCTATCTGATTGTAAAAATAAATGTATATTTGAATTTTCGGAAATAAAAAACTGAATTTAAAAAAAAAAAAAAAAAAAAGATTATTCTTCCAGGATTTTTACACTCAATCTGACTTCTGATGTAAACTTGCCATAAAATGAGAATAAATGACTGCCTCTAGTGTTGTCATTCGACATATTTCTTTTTCGTTTACACTTTATTGCCATCTGACTTTGGATTTTGAGAATTGGGACATCAACTAATGTACAGAGATGTACACCAAATTACATAGATTGTGGATATAAAGTAGTGAATGCGAATGTCATTTATTTACTACAACATGGCCTACATCCTCTAAAGTGCACTTTAGGGAGCATTTTCAGACACAGCTTTGGTTTATAAAGAGGTGTCTCAGTGTGTGTATTTATATGATTTACGAGGACTCTCCATAGACATAATGTGTTTTATATTAGTTATCATATGGCTTTACCTACCCCTACCACCAAACCCAACCCTCATGGTAAACCTGTGGCAAATTTTGAATGTCAAAAAACCCCATTAAGTATTTTGAATTATGAGGGCACAAGGCATGTCCTCATACACCACCCTAATCAATCACAACTAGGTCATACCCATGGCATTATACAATTGTGTGTCCTCATAAATCACATAAACAAGTATGTCTGTGTGTGTGTGTGTGTGTGTGTGTGTGTGTGTGTGTGTGTGTGTGTGTGTGTGTTTTCATACCTGTTTCTCAGGAGACAGTCCTGACACAGCCATGTACGTGCTGCCGATGGTCTTAATCTTCTCGATGTCCTGAAATCTTTCCTCCCCCAGCAGCTGTGCAGAATCACAGTCTTTAAATACCACAGGTTACATACATATGTGGTATTAAACTTTCATCAGCAGCTTCTGAGCAGGTGTGATGAATCTTTTTGACAATAGTGAACTGTCATTGAATTTTAAGAAACATATAGGTGAATAAATAATGACAGATTTTTCTTTTAAATACATGTGTTT
The DNA here is from genome assembly GCF_052040795.2 of Danio rerio. Taxonomy (NCBI): domain Eukaryota; kingdom Metazoa; phylum Chordata; class Actinopteri; order Cypriniformes; family Danionidae; genus Danio; species Danio rerio. The sequence continues at coordinate 46,166,149 of NC_141022.1, forward strand.
GTGTTTTGGCAGGATTCTGACCTCATCAAAATCAGCGATGATCTCGTTGAGCAGCCGCAAACACTCCACGCCCTGGTTATTCATCTCCGTCTGAGAGTAAAAATCAGCAAAGCCTGGAATGGAGGCGAACATCACTCCCACCGTGTCATATGACTGCGAGTAGAGCTCCTAGAAGATGGAGATCACACAACAGAAACGTCAGATGAGTCCAGTTTCATTTCACACAACTGAGATTTAAATCAACAGTGAAATGTGGCTCTAATGAACTTCAGAACAGCAGTCAATGCATGATCTTGCTGAATACGTTGACTTTTAAAAATCTCTCCACAAGAGGGCAGTGCTGCTTTATATGTAACACACTTGACTGACTCAGAAGTGTCAGGCAAAACCGATGCACCTGATATTTTATATATACTGTAATGACAAACAATATTTGTTTGAAAATGTTATATTACAACAAATACGCAAATAATTCATAAGAGCAATAAAACAAAAATTGTAAAAATACATTTTATTGCTTAAAATTTTTATAGACTATTTTGTGGGATGTAAACAAAAGCAATGGTCCCAAGGTATTTCTTGTTTTGCATGTTTAATTTTTGTATAAATTCCGAGAATCCAAAAACAGCCACATAATGATAAATGATACTATGATAGCTGTTTTTACATTAAGTTATGATTGAATTGCCTCTTGTTACAGTTATGAAATAGTTTGATAACAAGCAGAAAATGTTCATGGGCCAATGACATGACCACAATTAAATGGTCTCTAATAATATTTATAGTAATATCTATTTATAATATATATCTAGATATCTAGATATATCTAATATATTCTCATTTTCATTTAGTAATTTAAAAAAATCTGACTAAATTAAAAAATAAAAGTCTGCAAAAACATTTAATTATTACATTTGTATATAATATGCAACATGAACACTGACCGGCCACTTTATTAGGTTCACCTTTTCAACTGCTCGTTAATGCAAATTTCTAATCAGCCAATCACATGGCAGCAACTCAATGCATTTAGGCATGTAGACATGGTCAAGACGATCTGCTGCAGTTCAAACAGAGCATCAGAATGGGGAAGAAAGGTCGAGCCTCACAGACACACACACACACACACACACACACACACACACACACACACACACACACACACACACACACACATTGTAACATTCCTCAAGCTTCTGACCTAATACCTACTATATGTAAGCTCTAATGCAGTTTTTCTCAACCATGTTCCTGGAGGACCACCAGCTCTACACATTTTCTATGTTTCCTAAACCAAACACACCTGATTCAGATCTTCAGCTCATTAACACAGGCTGAAAGACCTGTAATGGGTGTGACAGACAAAGGAGACATCTAAAACATGCATTGTTGATGGTCCTCCAGGAACGTGGTTGAGAAACATTACTCTAATGCATGCAAAGAGCTTCTATCCCCTTTTAAAGGGAGCTGTGATCAATAGCATGGCCAATATTACGGCAGGTTAAATACGGCCTAAACATTCAGCACCTCACTGAGACACCCTAATGACGCATGAAGTCATCAACACATGCCGATACTGCTGACTGACCGTATTGGGAAAAAAGTCAGGTACTGTTGAAGACAAGTGCAGAAAACAGATAATCATACACTAAATAAGTCTTAGACACTAAACCAAATGACTGCAGTGCCCTTCAACACTGGCACCTCTTCTGTGTGTGTGTGTGTGTGTGTGTGTGTGTGTGTGTGTGTGTGTGTGTATCCCAACAAAAGAGGGATAATTTTCTCATCTTAATAATAGCAGATGGTGACGTAAATCATGGTTCACACAAGCGCACACACACACACACACACACACACACACACACACACTTACAGATAGGCACACACTTACAGATAGGCACATACACATTTAGTGTCACCAGTTAAATCATGCCTTAATACTCCACCTGATTATAAAGAATGGGATAATTAAAGCAACTCAATACACTCTCACACGCACTCACACACACACTCGCACACACATACAGGCTTAATGAATGCATTTTTTTATCCGTGAGTTATACAGCTCCATTATTTAGCCTCCCTATTGTCTGATTGACTGACAGCGGAACATTCCAGAAATAAACTGAAGAGTCACGTCAGGACAACAGAGCTCACAAACTCACACACACACACACTGACTGCAAAATCAAAAGAAAGGGCAAAGGAATAAGAAAAAAAAGGGAAAAAACAGAAAGGTTGACCTCTGAGTGGTAATTTCCAAAATTAAAGCAAGAATGAACCTGCTGTGCTCCAAACTTTATGCCAGCTATCCACATTAGTTGAGGTTAATATTGAAATTAAGCAAACGAATAAAAGACTATAAAATATATGGCATTTTTTTGTTGTTAATAAGCTAATGTTTATATTGGCCTATTGGTTTGTGTGTGTATGTGTGTGTGTCGTTGGGAAAAATCTGGGAACCTGTGGCCAATATACAGATTTATACAGAACATTCCAGATGACTTGTTAAGTTTTGCAATAGTAAAGATGTTGCGTACATTTTCGTAACAGAGCTACACACACAAAAAAAAAAGATTATCTGTGATTGGCTAATAACATTTCAACTCCCTAAAACAAAATGACTAAATATGTTCATCTGGAGCTGTTTCATTGTAAATAAACAGTTGAAATGGTCAGTAAAATGTTTTAGTATTACTATTAGGGATGTGACAAGATCTCGTACGACAAGATCTCAAAAGATTAAATCGCGACAAAATTTCTTGTCGGGGTGAAAACATGTCTTGTGAGTTGTGATGTTATGATGGAGCATGAAGAGTGAAATTAGCACTGAAGATTGGAGGCAAAATTGAATTTGAACCGAACACCAAGTGCTTTGCACACACCTGACAACCCAGGCTGCCTCTGTGTTGTGCGTCACTCGTTTGCTTGGGCAGGTGTGACTTAACCGTTTTTTTTTTTTAGCGACTACAGAGGCTACAACTGCAGCCATACACATTAACCATGCATCATAAACATGTGATGGAGTAGCACTTTAGACATGCTGAAAGTCATAATCGTCGTAAACACAACTGGAATTAAGATGTGGAGTATTCCTATTCCAGTTGCATGTAAACACCTTAATCAAACTATTACAATCGCAAAGGACTTTAAAGTAAAGTTTATAGCTAAATATTTAGCAGTTTTTGCATGTACTTTATGGCATATAATTCAATGAAATAGAAGTAAACTAACATTCATTACAATAAAAAAAGAAAACAGCTAAATTGTTTTGCATTTTGTGTTCTTTTTTTTAGTTGAATAAAAATCTATTTTCCATTCAAATATTAGCAAAATATTTTGCAGTGCTTGGATGTCCTTTACTGCATATAATTTAATAAAATTAAAATAGAAGTAAAATAACATTCATTACAAGTTGATTTTTAAGCCTAAACAGTTTGTAATTTGTGATTCATTTATTTTTTTCAGTCGAATAAAAGACTTCTTATAAAGACTGTAAAAATATCGTCTCGTCTCGTTCTCATGAACCCAATCTCGTGTCTTCTCTCGTGAAGTAGTCTCATCACACCCCTAATTACTGTTATTATTATTTACAAAGGATAAAATAATAGTATACATTAGAAAAAGCTGCAAATAATTTATCAAACAGCTTAGCCTATTGAAATTAATAGCTATTATAAAAAATTGAATTAAGTTATCAAATCTCATTAACCTTTTGTTCACTGTATAATTTAAACATTCTTAATAAAGAGCAGCGAATGAATCTGTTACGACTAAAGTTTATTTATTTTTTGTTGCACATTGTTTGCGTCTTTTTCTTTGCCTCGCCTTCTTTTGTTCCTTTCTGTTATTCCATAGGCCCCCATTCTAACGTGATCCAAGCTCTGATTGGCTGCTGGTCGTGGAGGCTTTTAAAAAGGAACTTCCGGCAGGGTTCAGGAAGCTCATTTGTGGTGTGACGGTTGCTGGGAGTAGAGAGCTCTTGAATTTTCCCTACCTCTCCGGCCAACAAACCAACTTTTAGTCTTGTTGTATGCTTGGAACTTTTTAAAAGTTTAAGCTTGTAGGGGAGGGCTGCCTATTTATCTGTCACTTTTGACTTTGTTTATTTTACGGAGGAAGGTAAGCTTCCTGTATTTTTCTTGACATATTTATAGGTAATTTAGTTCATTTACTTTGTAGATTCTTTATGTTTGTTATTTTCGCCTGTGGCCACCCTGAAGAGATGCTCGTTTAAACTACTATTTTTCTATACACTCTCAGGAATAAAGGTACGTGAGCTGGGGTGGTACCTTTTCAAAAGGTACACATTTGTACTTAAACTATCTATATTGGTATCTGAATAGTATATATTAATACCTACAGATTTTAAGAAGAACACTTTTGTACTTTTTAGGCACAAATATGTACCCTTGAGCTATTAATGTGGACCTTTTAGGTACAAATTTGTACCTTTTGAAAAGGTACCACCCCCATGACAGTTGACGTACCTTTATTTCTGAGTGTGTATAATAAATCTATTAAATTACTCTCAATTGAGTGCCCGAGATTGGTTGTCGACCGAAGTGGGATCTTTTGCGTTAGTTTTTTTTTTTTTTGCTTGGGAAATCCACCCGCAACATTTTTTTGTTTTGTTTATTATGCCCATGTTGTTTTCCCTTAGACTTGGGGCGTAATAAATCTCTCATTTGATCACATAAAATGAAAAAGGTATCACTTTAAAAATGCACATGTCATCTATATTGAAAGCAATTGATTGCTTTATTGCTTTATGCTAATTTATGACAAAAATTTGTTGTGTTTAAAGGAAAAGCCACCGATATCGACATGTTTAGATATTATTATTTTATTATTATTTTAATTATGTGTATATGTCTGTTAAAACATGCACCCAAAACCCAGAGTGTCCACTTTCGCTCCGCTTTAAATGAGTTATACATGTATATAATTAGGTGTATACAGAATCCGTTTGGGAAACAGCATCTATAATCACTATGGAGCACGTCTTACATCATGGACCGCTACATGGACTGACTGTTTTGAGGATTTCATAGGAGGGGCAAGAGCACTTGCAGTGAAAACGAAGGGAATCCAGACATATTTATAATTATTTTTAAAGTGTTTTCATGCCTAAATAAAATTAAAGCACAGAACAGATTCACATTTAAGAGCAAGGGGCATCCCCTGGTGGTTTGGCGGTATGGTTTCGGCTCTTTAATGTTTATAGCCACCGTTCACAGAAAAATATGGAAGAAATATGGGAAAATACCTTTACAGGATGATATCGAGAAAGAAGTGCCAAATACGGGAGAATCCCGGGAAAAACGGGAAGGCTGACAAGTATGCTAATTGCTATTTGTTATTTTTCAAAGCAAAACAAATAAATGATTATTGGAAGCATTTCAGTTTATCATTTTCAACTTTCATTGAACTAAAATATACACCATTTCTTACAGAGTGCACTGACCTTACCAAATTTGACTGATTTACTTTTGTCACGTACTGTATAGTCATTAGTGATTTATGCATGTATTTTAATTGGTTTTGACTTGCGCAGCTAAAGCTGTTTTAAAGAGAGTTGACTGTCATGCTAATTAAGAGGCCAGAGAGTGAAAGTGGCAGTGATTCATCGTCTCCTCGCATGTTCTTGCTGTCTAAGTGCTGCCATGTTTTCCCTGTCAGACTGAAGGAGTGAATCTGTCTCTCTACCTCATTGTCTCTGTCTTTCTCCAGGAAATGGCGAGCGACGTGGCTGGGAAGAATGTTCCGGAGCATGTTCTCATTGTGCTCACGCAGCTCTCGCATCTCATTTATCTCTTCCTTCGCCTGCACACGCCATAGGAAGTCCAGACGAGCCGTATATTCCAGCTGAGAGACAGAGAGAATAAAGCCGGTCAGACAACAGAGAGAAAAAAGCACCACAAGATACATTCAATCAGCATAAACAAGCACAAACACAGGACTGGACGGTCAATCAGAGTTACAGGCCCATGCCTCAAAGTCCTTGACAGGTCAGGGAAAACATCAATACACACTTATCATCGCAAAATATTTGTCAATATTAATGCACAGGATGTTATGAATTTGTCTAGCTACTAAACTCGGAACAGACAGAGAGAAAAAGAAAAGAAAGTAAGAGAAGAATGCCTTTATTTAAATATAGCTAAAATACAACATAAATGGTGACATTTTGTGAGATTTTTACAATTTAAAGTAACTGTTTTCTGTTTTTTAAATGCTGTTTAGTCCTGTGTTGCATTTCCAGCCTCATATCTCCAGTCTTCAGTGTCTCATCCTTTAAATCCTTTACACTGTAAAACCCAACAGTTAACCTTATCAAATGAAATGAGTATTTATATATATATTAACCTAGTAGTTAGGTTAATATATAACCGGCAGATAGCTCTCTCTGCAACTATCACATGGTCGCCCACTTTAGCTAAGCAGGGCCCGGTCAGTACCTGGATGGGAGACCACATGGGAAAGCTAGGTTGCTGCCGGAAGTGGTGTTAGTGAGACCGCCCAACCTGCGGTCTGTGTGGGTCCTAATGCCCCAGTAGAGTGAAGAGGACGCTATACTGCTCAGTGAGCGCCGTCTTTCGGATGAGACGTTAAACCGAGGTCCTGACTCTCTGTGGACGTTAAAAGAGAGTAGGGGTTTAACTCCGGCATCCTGGCCAAATCTGCCCACTGGTCTATCATGGCCTCCTAACCATCCTCATATTCCAATTGGCTTTATCACTCTGTCTCCTCTCCACCAATCAGCTGGTGTGTGGTGTGCGGTCTGGCGCAAAATGGCTGCCGTCGCGTCATGCTGCACACTGGTGGAGGATGAGGAGACCCCCCCCCCAATGTGCAAAGCGCTTTGAGTGCCCAGAAAAGCGCTATATAAATGTAAGGAATTATTATTATTACTATTATTATTATTATAGTTAACTCAAAATTTGCTGAAAGTTAAATTTTACTCATTTGAAAAGAGTTTTGAACTCAGTGTTAAAGATAATGGGTTAATTGAATACTTCATTACTTCAACTTAAATGGAGTAAGTTCACAGTACTCATATAGATTACTTTTTTTTTTACCTCAAATGGTTTGTAGCAATCGGTTTCTTCAAACAATTTGAGTTGCATTAACTTATTCATTTTTACAGTACTCAGTTGGTTTGAGTTGTCTTCATTTATTGGGTTTTACTGTGCTCAAATTGCTTCATTTACTCAAATGGATTAAGTTCACAGTACTCATTAGGATTAGGTTTTGAACTTACAGTAAATGGTTTGTTGCAATTGGTTTCCTCAAACGATTCGAGTTACCTTAACTTTTTGGGTTTTACAGTGTATGAATAATTCTAATTTATTAATTTGCTGTTAAATAGATTTATTATTATCAACCTTGATCATTTATTCATTAAAAAAAGCATTTATATAAAATAGAATGATTTTTTTCTATTATTTAACATTATAAATGTCTTCAATGCTTTAATGTAGCTTTTGTTTTTCTTTTTCTTTCCTTTTTACTAAATCATTAAAGTATTAATTTCTTTAAAAAAAAAAAAAAAAGATGGCAGCATGAATCATGTTACAACATGTTTCATGTTGAAAAAAGCTTTCCGTATCAGATAAAAACTGTTAGTTTAAATTATTGTTTCACAAAGATTTACAGCAGTTTTATAAATAGCCCTGAAGCTATTTATGTTTGTGCACCTATTCTTTGTTTCTGTATATATTCTGTATATGTATATACTTTTCCCCTTTTTCTCAGAATAAAAGAACCTAAAGGTTATTAAAATCATAGTCTGCTAACTGTTTATTTATTTATTCTTTCATTTATGCTTCAACCCCAGCCCTAGACATTCGGGGTAATAACAAGTGTCATATGAACTTCCGAAAATCATGTTAGCACAGCGGTTTGATCCTCAAGAAAAAAGAAATATCATCATTTAAAAAAAAAAAATACTTATTAATAAACCCTTGATAAAATTTGCATAATATTTATAAAAAATAATATATATAAACAATTTCAATACAGTATTTGAAATCAAGCATATTTTTTACACTGTGGATGCCCTTCCAGCTGCAACCCAGTTCTGGGAAATATCCACACACACTTATTTACACATACTACAGCCAATTTATTTATTTAATTCACCTACAGTATAACGCATGTTTTTGGGCTGTTGGGGAAATCAGAGCACCCAGAAGAAAACCCACATGAACACGGGGAGAACATGCAAACTCCACACAGAAATGCCAACTGGTCCAGGTGAGACTCGAACCAGCAACCTTCTTGCTGTGAGGGTACAATGCTAACCACTGAGCCATTGTGCTGCCTTCTTTTGCTTTTCTTTTTACTAAATGAAAGTATTAATTTCTTTGAAAAAATAAAAGATGTTACAGCGTGTTTCATGTTGAAAAAAGCTTTCTTTTCAGATAAATACTGTTCGTTTAAACTATTATTTCACCATTACAGCAGCTATCATTTTAGTATTCAGAGTCAAATGATCTTGCAGAAATCATTTTAGCATGCTGGTTTGATTCTCAAAGAAATATATTATTATCATCATCATCATTTTTGTCAAAAAGATTCAATGTGCAGGACTTACTTATAAACCCTTACTTAAAATTTGTATTATATTTATAAAATGATTATACATCTAAAAATGACAATACAGTATATTTTTATGTTTTTCCAATTTATATATACAGGACAGTAGAGTTGGGACAAAAATATGTGTGAAGCAGAGAGAGTGGAAAAGATTCAGCAAAAGACCCTTAACGCTATGTGTCGATGCACTAAATCACTAGGCTATTGGCACCAATGACAATACTGTGTTATTATTTGACAACATGTTATCAGACTTTTATAGAATCACATATTTAAACTAATATAGGCTACAGAAAGGGGCAAAAAAAAAAAAGCTTTATGTATCAAAAGAGAAAAATGAAAAATGAGTATAGGTATATCTAATCACTGTCAGCAATAGTAGGCAGATAAATAGCAAATACAAACTCAGCAAACATTGAAATCCAGTCACTGGAAAAAAAGGCACACAAAACCTAGCAACCAGAGGAGGAAAGCATCCGTAGGTAATCAACGACAGAAGAGATACAGAGTAGGGCACTCTCTCCTTAGATGTGGAAAATAACTCATGATAATCAGGAACAAAAATGTCCAAATGCTTTACCACATTGTTTCTAAAGGTCTTTATATACAGTAGGTTCATGTTCAAGGCTATTCACAATTAGCACTTGTGTGTTATTTTGTAGTTTTTTGTTACTATTTATACTGCCACATATTTAAAGCAAAAATACCAATCATTTCATTCATAAGTGCTACATCTTATTTTAAAGGTAAGAAGTAAAATTCTGCTTATTTTAAACATTTCTGCAATGGAATTATTTTTCTTGCAGTTTTGAGTAGTAGCAGCCTGATTTCATGAGGAAACATTATTTTACATCAGTTTCAAGAGTTCAAACATAGATGTTTCTTGATGCTATTAGCAGGTTTGGCATGCTGTTCCGGGAGAGAACTCAAAGCTTGGAGATAATTGAGCGCAGGCCTCCTGCCTGGTCAATTAGCATGTAGTTGGGTCTGAGATCAGGAAGGTCTCGAGATCTCCCCCTGGTAAAGAAGGACCTGGGGTTGAAGGGGGGATTCCTCCAAAACAAAGATAAGGTGAAATTGGTCTATTTATTGTAAGCTTGGATCACTCTGATTGGATTTTTACTGATCACAGATGAGGGACCAGCCACGATCAATCATATCACATGCTCCTCTCGAAAGTAGTTTGCAAAACTTCACTTACTGGCTCATTCGTACAAGTTTAGTCGTATGAAAATGTATGATAAACCTAACTGTCACTGGGGAATGAGCAAATAGTACTAAATTGTATGAATTACATTGTACAAATTCATACAAATTAGCCAATAAATCCAAAGGTTACAAACTGCTGTGAGATATCGTTGGTATTAGGGGTGTAATAGATCATTGCTGATAAATATGTACAAAGTATGCCACACAATTAACGATGCATGTGATCTAAATATTAATTAAAGTTTAACCATCATCTGCATTGCCATTGGCCATGTGCATTCTGACTTAGGGTCTTTGCACACTGAAGTCTGATATTTCCGTTTTTTTCTTATTCATATTCGAAACATTCGTAATGTAAACAAACCTTGCACACTGAGTCCGATGTGTATTAATTAATCCATTACGAAAAATGCAAAAAAAATTCTGAGTCAGTTCAAGCAGTGATATGTTGTTCTCCTCTCTCTTCTACAAAGTAGAAAAAGATAGAGGAATAGGCTACATATTGTGTTTATCCAATACAGCATAGAGAGGAAGGAGAGTTCAGCTTATTATAAAAGAGCTGCGCTGGATTATCCCAAAATGCAAAGTTTATTTCAGGAAATCAGTGGAATTTTAATTCATTGTTTGCGATACTTCACACATTCACGTACGTAAACAAATTCTGTACAAAGACTGGCAGCACCGTAGAGATAATAGATGGAAGCCGCGTTGACATCTCAAAGCATTGGAATGAAAGCATACCATGCTTCCTTTTATGACTATAGGCAGTAAGTCAAACGTATAGACACACACACCCACACACCAAACAGCAGTAGGGCAGAGGTCACTGAATCCAGTCATGGGTTCTTAAATATCTGCCACATTCTGTCTTTATTTTATGCACTGTGTTTGTCATAAAGTTATCTATAGCTCAAATGACGGCAATGTGTTTAGCTTACCCTTTAGCTTGGTGGCTCTGAACTGTCAAAACACCTCTCAAAGTGCTTTCTCAGATGCAAAAAGTGGAAAAAAAAAATCGAACCCGGTGAAGGAGGCAGTGTTTTAATAAGATAGACACAATGTGAGGTTGAATTATTTTTTTAACGTGTAAAAAATTACAGACAGTGTGCAATAGTGATTGAAACTGTTAATCAATTGCTCTTGACTACAGAACTTAACTTAATAAGGATTATAGTATGAGCTTATTTAAAGTCCAGATGAAATCAAAACTTACATGAGATGTCTTAAAATATGTCAGTGTCATTTTCACACCAGTAAAATTTTTCTAAAGCCATTTTTAGAAATGTATCTTAAATAGCCTTATTTAACTAAGGCCTAGTCCTAGCTTAATCTAAGCCCTGTTTGTGAAACTGGGCCTTAAAGTATTAGTTTTGACATAAACAATTAATCTGTGCAAGTGAATCAACTAGGAAAGAAATAAAATTCTTCTTGGCAAATCTTAACCAAAATACAACAATTTGCTTTCGCTCTGGAATGGCAGTCCTTCTTTGATGATGTCAGATTGAGTTTTTCCAAAATATGCCCAGCCAAGCTCCCTTCAACTGTTAATGTTTTAAAAGTGAAAATAATAAGTGAATAAAGGAGAGGGGTCTGGATGCCGACTCGGTGCAGTTGCAATTTAAGCTGCATGCAATGCTTTTTAATGCGCTCACCTAACCCCAGAGTGACGTCACTATCTCCATTGAGTGCATTGTGGCTGTCATTGCCTCTCTGAAACATGGTCAGTTTGCAAATTCAGGTCTGCATCCAGATACTATTGGAATGAAGTGAACAGAAATAAATTCCTACCCCAAATCAATACCCATTTTAAATGGAAATATGTCACCAAACTCAAAAATCTGCTGCAATTTCGATTCTGATTAGCTGATCAGCAACTCTACAGGTGTGCAATTATTTCCAGAACAAATGCACAGCTGAAGTTGTTTTAAGCTGATATGGAGCCCCACAGCAATATGCCACCACCTTACAACAAACTGCCTGTTGTTATAATCCATTTTAAATACGTGCAGCACATAGAAATTCAATTTTGTCTGGTTAGGCTGACACCCCGGTTCTAACATCCATCTCAGGTGATCCAATCACAAAGCGGTCAGCCCAGATGCATTGCTGTCTCCACCTGACATTAACATATGTTCAAATGCATATCTTGTGAAAAACTGTATTTGGACTTCTTATTTTTCTGTTACACTCTACATCTATTTTTACTCCCGAAAGTCAAAATGTAAGTAATGCGGCTCACAGTACATGCAAGCAGGAATGAAATGACAAGGATGTGGACAATTTTTAATCAAATTTCACGTGTTTTGGTGCAGTGCAGTATGAGTAACTGGCTTTGGAGTGACCGGCTTTGGTGTGATCCTTTTTTTTCCAACCAATAAAATCCAATAAAAAAATATAAAAATGTATTTAATTATACATTTGACTGCAGTTTCTATGTAAAATGAACACTAGGGGGCAGTATGATGCAAACAACCTTTGTTCCTTTTCACATTAATGATATTTCCAGGGATTTGTTATCAACAAATAACAAATTATTTCAGAGCAGCTCTTTGTACAACACCAAATAAACACTTAATAGCGTCTATGATTTGTAATAGATTGCATTTACCTAAATCATCTATCTTCATATGGACAACTTTTCAGGCTTGGTTAGTTTGCTTGGTAGCTTACTATGTACAGTGTAGAGCTTAGATTAGAGTCTTATGAAGCACGGTTCCACAAAAGAGATAAAAGCAGTGTAAAATCAAGTTAAAATTGTGTTATTGCAGTGTACTTTTCTCTTTGGTTTGCTTTCTAAAACACTATATGTTGAGTTTAGGGAAAGATTTAAGATTTAACCCCTGTTTTTCCATTGTTGTGCACAAGGTAAAGTCTAGCAGAGATACAGCTTTGTATACGCACAATAATATTTACAATTAAAAAATATAATATACAATTAAAATTTTTATGCCACTGTGAGGGTTGGGGTAGGACTAGATGTTAATAAATGCAATTTAATCTGTAATTTAATTAATAATATGAATAATACTCACCCATGTATAATTACTGTTTTTGCATTACTGTGAAGGTTGAGTTTAGGATTGAGGTGGGGTTAGACATTAAAGGGGTGGTCTAGAATGTAATTTTAAGGCTTGGTTGTGTTTATAAGATGCAAAGCAATGTGTGCTTATGTTTCACTTGAAGGAAATCGTGTACATTTTTCATATATCTCACTTTGATTATATACAGCTACTCAGCTAACATGAAAACGACTGTCATATTTCCTAGTTCCTCTAAAAGGCCCGCCCTTAAGTGACTCTGATTAGTCATCATCATAATGTGCTGCTATTGGCGGATCGGCTCCACGTCACGCCCGTAAAAGCACACGCTTTTCTGCTGTGTAAACATGCAGTCAACCTCCTGCCCACTCTCTAAAATAAAATCTGACAAGTGTCTGTAACTAACGAGTGAAAATGGGGTGCAGCTCCTTTAACAGCGTCTGTGTGTGCGTCTATGTGTGTGTGGTGTGAACTTTCTGTAACATGCACATGTGCGCGGGACTTTCTTTTGGTTTTTCTCTGATGCTTGGATTAAGTTATTTTCTGTAATATATCGTGACAGAAGAATAAAGCACAAGATGTGGTATGCTCCCTGTTGAGCCTTGATTTATTATTCTGCTGCGACCACGAGTCAGGTAAGCTAATCTGTATTTTTTTTTTACTCTATGTGTTACATGACGTCTTTCAAGTGTATCGGAATATGCAGGTGTAAGTAATATGCATCATCCACATATCTTTTGCGACTTCATTATCTGAGATGTGAAATACATGGAAAAGCTGCCTGAAGACAATCAGTGCAGTCCCGTGCGCACACACACTGGTGGAGTGTGTGAGTGTGTGTTTACAGCAGTTTAACTGATAAATATGAATTTGTAGCTAAATCGTTTGCCCGCAAAGCAGCATTTTGCATTGTTTACATCATTGCTACAGCATACCGTTAACGCTAGACACTGTACATGTCATGATCAATTTTAACAAATAAAAACACTTACTTGTAGCTTACATCTTCTGCTTTGAGGAGATTTTAGCCAAATCTAGCACTGAACTGGGAGAGATTCTGGAGCTGTTTTGTCAAATCATGCTTGCTGTGTGTTTTATAATTCTCTGGAACATAATTAATATTGAACTGTAAGCACTTCTGTCTTTGTGTCGTGTCCTTTGGAAGCCCAAATACAGAACCAGAAGAAGCTCTGTGGAAACAGTGTTTAGACGCATTTTTAGCTTTATCTCTGCTATAACGTTACAGCGCCTCTGGCCACGGCCCTTACCTGCAAGCGCAGTGTGGGATGCGCAGTAACAAACTTTTGTGATCTCACAGGGGGCGGAAGTATTTTTTGTAGTCCCCAAAATTCGTTCATTGTAGGCTTTGCTAAGCTAACTCTGTAAAAACCAAGGTCTCCCTTTGCATTGAACTTAGAACTTTTTACATTCAGAGATATTATTTATGTTCACACAGGTACATTACACATCAACTAAAGTTTAAAATATGAGATCGTAGTGGACCACCCCTTTAATAAAACAAAATTATTGGGTAATTTAATGATAAAATATAAACAATACTTATTAACTTCTGGCCACAGCTGTATCCCTACTAGCAACAACCATGTAGGAGAACATGTATCTGAAATGCACAACAAAATGTACCCATAGTAATGTATTTCAGATTTGCAAAAATGTAGACAGCGCCCTCTAGTGGATTTGACATCTAAAACATGCAATGTAACATACCCGGAGCAATGTATTTGACCTATTTTGCAAAAACATAGGCTTAGACACTTCCAATGAATCTTCCTGTGTTTGAATGCATTCAGCCACATAAGCATTTACATTTGGTTAGACCAGGGATGTCCAGACTCGGTCCTGGAGGGCCAGTGTCCTGCAAAGTTTAGTTCCGACCCCAATCAGACACAGCTGGCCTAGCTAATCAAGATCTTACTAGGCAGTCTAGAAACATCCTTGCAGGTGTGTTGAAGCAAATTGGAGCTAAAATCTACAGGACACCGGCCCTCAACGACCGAGTTTGGACACCCCTGGGTTAGACCATCTATGTCATATTCAGTTGCTGGAGGGCCGCAACCTTGCACGCTTTGATCCCAACCTTGCTTCAACACATTTACCTGTAGGTTTCAAACAAGCCTGAAGGACTTAATTAGTTTTATCAGATGTGTTTAACCAGGGTTGGAACTACACTGTGCAGAGCTGTGGCCCTCCAGGAGTTTAACAACCATGGTTTAGACCAGGGGTCTCAAACTCGCGGCCCGCGGGCCATTTGCGGCCCTCAGTGCAATATTTTGTGGCCCGCGCCGACCGCTGTACTCTGACAGAATCAGCGGAGCGGGGAGAGAGAGCGCTCCCCGCTCCGCTGATTCTATCTGTACACAGCGCGCTTGTCACTCAATGCGCATTGTCGCGCGCGTTCTGATCAGCTGTGTTGTCGCGCGCTTACTCAAGAGCGGTGTTATCGCGCGCCTACTGAAGGGCGGGACCAAGGGTGTGTCGCGTCGCGGGGGCACTTTTGATCATTTTGGAAGGGCACTTGAGCCCTATGTGTGCACATGCCTGCCCTGCATCTTATATATATTATCAGCCTGATCTCACAAGAAAACGTAAGTATTTTACGTTTTGCCAGTTTAGTGGCTAATTCGTACAAATTCGTACGAGTTCAGTCGTACGAAATGGTACGATTTTTAAAAGGAGGCGTGGCACCTGACCCCACCCCTAACCCCAACCGTCATTGGGGGATAAGCAATAAGCAAATCGTACTAAATTGTACGAATTAGATCGTACGAATTCATACGAATTAGCCACTAAATAAAATAGTTAAGAATTGCCGTGAGATTGTGTTGATATTATAGGTAGATAGAGACTGGTACAGACTGATGTGACTGGAGTGGGGTGGGGGTGTTTTATTTATACATATATACGCCTTTTTTTAGGTGAGGGAATGGAAGTTTTGAGTGAGTTCCCCCACTTTTTTTCCCTAGGACTTCAATAAGTCAAAGTACAGGTCTAGACTTAATGATGATCATCTTTAAGCCATACTGAGGGTCTCAACTGCTTCCGCTCTAAAGCCAAATGTGGTTCAGATTTGTTAGAAGAAGCGCTGTCAAGTCTCTGGCAGCAAGAAGTAGGCAAAAGATGCCATGTTCAGAAGAACTGTTCATAATCTTCACTCAATGTTCTATTAATGTTCAGGACACTTTATGTTCAGAAGAAATATTTAAAACTGTTATTAATGACATTTGAGGACTTTTTTTTGTGGAATCCCTTATGCGGCCCAGCCTCACCCAGACTTTGCCTCCTGCGGCCCCCAGGTAAATTGAGTTTGAGACCCCTGGTTTAGATGGTTCGAATCAGTATTTAAAATAGTCTACTTGCTATCAGCCTGACAAAAACTCATCTTCACAGCAAGCAAGGTGTAAGCAGGGTCCTGGCTGTTTATATCTGGACATGCATCTCAAATGCGTCTCCTGTGGGCACTTGTGTTGAGATTTTGGGAATGCACACAACACTCACTATGCCCGTGTTACTGCATATTGACAAAGTGCAAAAAGCACTCTCTAGGATGTATCAGGACAAATTAGTGTTTACACTCCAAATCACATGCACTTCTGTCTACATCTGTACAGTATGTGCTTTCAGTAATTAAATCACAACACATTTGGGATTTACAGCACTGTTTGATTTGAATTTAAGACACTGTAGGAAAATAGAGTTTAAAAATAATAGTTATCACCATACTTCCCTAGTTGATTGATTTCAGTAATAATTGCGTATGTTTTTTGAATTACACGTTGTCTGAAATATTGTTTATATTTTATTAAATATTTGCTATGTTAGTGTTTAATCAAAAAATTAAATATAAGTAAAACAAAGGTTATGTTTTTTGTGAAATTAATAGTCAAAAATAAAGTCATAATATAGATTTAAAAAATTGATAATAAAGTAGAAAGAGTATATGCAATTAATGTATTTCTTGGTGTTGTATTGGACCATACAATTAGTTGTAAACCGCAAATAAATAATGTGATGTCAAAATTAGTAAAAACTGTAGCAATAATGTTCAAAGCAGGATTTATCTTGGAAAATGAATCAATGTATGTATTATAACACACTTATGTTGCCATATATGAGTTATTATTGTGTTGAAATTTGGGGCAATATAAATCTAACTTGCAATCCTTATTTACAATGCAGAAAAAGTATTTAGACTGATAGAAAATGTGGGGTATTTGGAGCATACAAATCCTTTATTTTTTAAATTGAAGATACTTAAGTTCAATGATTAGGTTAAATTAAAAACAGCACAATTTATGTTTAAAGATAGGGATAAAATATCTCTGAAATGAATACAAACTTAATATATAATCTGGGATATAATCTGGGGATATAATCTGATAGAAGAACAAAATTTTAGGAGGTTGAAAACAAGGACAACTTTAAAAAGTGTGTGTATGTCTGTATGTGGTGTGAAAAAATGGAACAGTCTAGAACAGATTCTCAAACAATGTCTCGATATTAATCAATTTAAAACGTTGTATAAATGAATATTATAAAAGGAATATAATGATGAATAGAGGTGATTGAAAACGAATAAATGAGAAAGGTATGATGCACTTTCAATTAACGGCTGTTTGTGGTACTATGTTTTTTTGGGTCTATGTTATAAAATGTAAATGTACAAATGGAATCAAACATATATGTCAAAGATGCCAAAAGTATAAAATATGTCTCATGTAAAAAGCAAAGATAAGTAAATAAATAAGTAAGTAATAGACTAATGATGCATGTGATAATGGGGGAAAATAATAAGCTTGTGCTTCATCATGTTCCATTTCAACCATGTTGAAATGTATTTTTTGTTAAAGAATTTTTAAGCATATTATTTTTTTTTTCGAAAATAAATAAATCAAATCAAATAAAATTTTTGTTGTTTTAAAAATTAGAGTTACAGGTTTATACTGAGGTGACTTTTATAATCTCTATTACTCCATAATTTCGGAAATAGCACAAAGGTTAAGAAAATAAGTATATTTTCACAACCTTTATATCAGATATGCCCTTTTTGTTATAGAGAGCCAAAAAACAAATATTATTGAAGCCGTGGGCCGAAAGATAAGTATACCAAACTATATTCAGTTCAACCTCCCAAAGGTGCTGCTGAAACAGTTCTACACTTCCATCATTCAATTAGTCATCTGCACGTCAATAGCTGTCTAGTTTAGCTCAGCTACCAAATCCGACCTCTGAAGACTACGTTAAATAGTTCGGACTGCTGAGTGAATCATTGGTACAACCCTTCCTACTCTCCAAGAACTGTACTTATCAAGAGCGAGCAGAAGGGCTGCCAAAATCGCTCTGGATCCCTTACACCCAACACACTGCTTCTTTGAACTGTTACCTTCTGGTCGATGCTACAGAACAGCCCTACACAGAAACAGTTTCCTCCCTCAGGCAATCCATCTCATGAACACTTGATGATAATAATTATGAAACAAACATTACTACTTGCTATACACTTTTTATACACATATTCACTTATTTAAAAACACACTTTACATACCATTTTGCACACAACAGCTGCACATAATGCTGTATATAGTAATATAGCTGTACATACACTTGTCAATTTGTATAATTGCATTCACTACTTACTTCTATTTTTAAAATATATTTATTATCTGTTTTTTGTCCTGCATCTGTAATTCTGTTGCACTGTAGAAGCTCTGTCACGAAAACAAATTCCTCGTATATGTGAACATACCTGGCAATAAAGCTCTTTCTGATTCTGATTCTATTTTACATCAAGGGTGCAATGGATCATTTGCTAATTAATGTCCTGATATTTATAAACAAATTACAAATATTTATAAACAAATAAATATTTTTAAACAATCACATATATAACAGTGTAATTTAATGCTGAATACACTAGTCAAGCAGAATCTGCCTTTACCTTGATTCGCTCACCAATGTCCTCATTGTCTTCTATCTGTCGGGTGAC